>NC_092214.1:9682306-9772383 GCF_043381705.1 Parasteatoda tepidariorum
AGCTAATAACCAGAAAAAGTCTAACTTATTTTTACAAAGAGAAAGATGCAAAGTTATCATAATATCTTTGCTTGCGATCTCCGAGATCTGTGGACACAGTGACGTCATGAGGAGGGAAATCGTAGTTTCAGCTCCAAGAGCGGAGTGAACTGGCCCTTCTATTCTCTTTAGCCCTGGCTCTAGCTAGTCTGATTTCAAAACTTTACCGTATCATTCGAAAGCGCGTTAGTAAATGCATAGTAAAACTGTTCTATTCTATAATATTAATAAAAATTACGAAATAAAACACTTAAGAATTATTTTTAAGCTGTGCTATATACAAATTTTTTAATAGTCTTGGCTAAAATGCAGTTACAAGACACAAACAATCAAAAGTCTTAAACGCAAATGCTACCACCATTTTTGTTTAAGATTTATGTTCAATATGTTTTGGCTGTTACTTGTTATATGCACTAAACAGGCATTATTTTTGAAAAATACCTTTTGCCTTAAACTGCTAAGATTATAATGACTTTTTTTATTAAATATTTCAGGACATCAGATAATCTTTAACTATAAATTTGTAAGGAAAAATTATTGACTAAGTATGTTAGACTATTTAGACGCGATTTCAAATGCAAGAATACATTTTCACATTTTTGTTTTAAAACATCTGGAAACTACTTAAAAATATTTTCGTTGTGATATTGTCTCAGTTAACAGCAGGAACAGTAAGTCTGAAATTGAATCCTTTTGATAAATCTTTTTTATATTTTCGTTGCTGATTTCTGCTATGTTCTGAACTTGATTTTTGTCAAAGCTTTAAATTTAATTCTATGTTATGCTCCCACCTGTTCTGCAGTTTTGAGAAGGGGTTTTTCATTCATTTTAAATTGGAAAAAAAATTAATTGCAAAACTTGGTAACTTAGGTTCGTTATACCGAGTAGTGAAAACGGAAGGGAAGCTTTCATTAAACTGTATATGAATGCCACTACTGCTTGGGAAAATTTTATATTTTGTAACTCTGTAAGGAAATAATTAAAAAGAACTATATATTTCATTCCAGCTATTTATTTCATCTCAAAACAAAAATCTTTTCAAAGCATTTGACAATAGAAAAAAACCAAAAGGTTGAGAGAAAATAAATTAGACAAAAATAAATTCTACTTCATCAATTTATATTACCTTTATTTTTCATGAATATTAGATGCTATAACAAATATATATAATAACTGCCAACCAAATCCGAAGAGACAGATATAAAAATAAAATAATAATCAACAAACACATGACTCTAAAACTAAAAATCACTAAAATCATACACACTTAACATTTTACAAATCTTACATTACATTGCATTTTACATCATCAATTAAACAAAATGCATGGTTTATCATTCTCATTTACAGAGACATTCAGGTACTCTAAATAACTTTTGAATTTCACGTACTGTCTTGGAAGATCTGTTACAAATCAAATTGACATTTTGTATACCATTATACACTTTATAATTAGAACAGGCGCCAGAAATTTACTCATTTTCTCCACTAATAGATCGTGAAGCCGAAGTCACATCCCCGCTCTCCCGGCTGGAGAGGGGGGAACAAAGTTCCAGTCAGATCCGACGGAGTTTAGTTGGTAAACATTATACACCAAAAAAGCCGCGCAAAAACCTTGCTCCTCTGTTATATACGATAATTAAAATGTGTGAAGAGGGCAGTCAAATATATTTCTTGTATTCCTACGCCTCATCGCAAATCATTTAATACTCATAGAAAATCGTTTAATTTTTTCTTATATGGAAGTGAAAGATCTTAAAATAACTTCTCTTTTGAAATATAAATCTAATTATTATTCATTGGCATGTTTTTAGCCTTGAAGCCCCAATATAGAATTTCTACCCTTATCCTTTACCAAAGGTATTTTATGAAAACGAATGAAGTTTTAATGCTTTTATTAATACAAAAGTATTTAATTTTTGTATTTTATATATATATATATATATATATCCGTTTTGATATTAATTACTCGATAATATTATTATATTTATTCGATATTTTCATGTTTGCTGAGAATAGATTGAGAGAAACATCAGTAAACTCTGAGTACCGGTTAAATGCGCAGTGGCACTTGACCTTAAAAAAACATTGATGTAGGGCAAATGTATACCGGGCACTTAACAAGACCTAGTATATAATTCGGACAGTTACCAAAGTGTCTATGTGATTATCAACTTTCACCGATGGAAGTCAACAGCCAACAATTTCGATCATTCACATTAACAGTTCGACCATTCACATTTTAGTTAAAAACTGTGTGTTTAATTATTATTTTTTAAATAAGTATATTTATACTGAATATTTCATAACAATTTAAAAAATGCTTTGTTTCCCGCATGCTTAATAACATTTTTCAGAACTGAATGAGCATTGCAATGCGTACTATATTTTGAGAAATACTTCCAAAAAAATGTTTTACATTATTAATATCAAAAGTTTTATTTATTCATTTAAAATTTTCAATTTTTGAAAAAGTTGCCACTATTAAAAATGCTACACTTGAGAAATGGCCAGTAACAAAATTTCTTTATTTTGTCCTGCACTTATAATGGCTAGAAAATGAAAAAAAAGAGAAAAAGGAAAGTTTTATTTATTTGTTTAAAATGTTCAATTTTTGAAATAGTGACTACTGCTAAAAATGGCACAACTGAAAAATGGAAAATATCGGAATTTCCTTATTTTGGCCTGCACTTAAACGGACTGAAAATGATTTAAATCAGCAGTGGTCAGAAAACGACTGAAACTTGCATTATCATCAAACACAGAGCTTTCGCAGAGATTTGAAGAGAATAGAAGGGCTGGTTCACTCCTTTGAAGTAGCTCTTGCCGCGCCAATTCTCCGATTTTCTCTAGTGACGTCACTTTGGTTCAAAGCTCGCACTTTTACTTCAACAACGGAGCTTTCGGCCTTACTAGCTCTAACTAATATTGGAGCATTTCTTTTTGTGAGATATTCTAAGACATTTGTTATTTTCTATAATGACTTTCCTCAGTTTTTGCAGTGAATTTACAAGAATTTAAAACTGTTATCGAAACGCCAGTTTGCGCGATTGCAACTTGAAAAAAATTTTGATATAAAAACAAAAGGAAAAAATATAATTTTCCGCGTGTTCCCTAAAGTAAATGAACAACTATGTCATAAATTTTTTTTAGCTTAACTTATCTGCTAAAAAATTTTTTAATCGTTAAAAAAAAAGTGCTTGAAAAAGTGACCGCATATTTGAAAAAAGTGACCACGCTTAAAATTATTACAACTGGAAACCAGCAAAATTTCCTAATTTTGCCCTATAACGTCTGCGTACTATTACTAAAGTACTCCAATGAGACATAGACAGAGTCAAGGCCTCTCAAGGTTCTGGGGAACACTGTAGCTCAGATTTATAAGGTAAGAAGAGAAAACTATAATAAATGGCTCAAATATGTTCTGAGTGAAGTAAAATAATTTTTGTTTTAGCTAATTTATTGGTACTTAAATAGTTTTAAATGCCGAAGTTTTAGTTTTTTTTATCAGAATAAATTAATGTTATTTATCACGTTATAACACATTCTATTTCTATTTGACGTCTTTACGAAGTAATATTATTTGCATTTTATAATAGGAAATGATTGAATAAGAAAAGTTTTCNTTTTTGAACTATGTTTATGAACGGAAATAATGTGTTAATTACGTAAAGTTTGAAAGCTAATAACCAGAAAAAGTCTAACTTATTTTTCAAAGAGAAAGATGCAAAGTTATCATAATATCTTTGCTTGCGATCTCCGAGATCTGTGGACACAGTGACGTCATGAGGAGGGAAATCGTAGTTTCAGCTCCAAGAGCGGAGTGAACTGGCCCTTCTATTCTCTTTAGCCCTGGCTCTAGCTAGTCTGATTTCAAAACTTTACCGTATCATTCGAAAGCGCGTTAGTAAATGCATAGTAAAACTGTTCTATTCTATAATATTAATAAAAATTACGAAATAAAACACTTAAGAATTATTTTTAAGCTGTGCTATATACAAATTTTTTAATAGTCTTGGCTAAAATGCAGTTACAAGACACAAACAATCAAAAGTCTTAAACGCAAATGCTACCACCATTTTTGTTTAAGATTTATGTTCAATATGTTTTGGCTGTTACTTGTTATATGCACTAAACAGGCATTATTTTTGAAAAATACCTTTTGCCTTAAACTGCTAAGATTATAATGACTTTTTTTATTAAATATTTCAGGACATCAGATAATCTTTAACTATAAATTTGTAAGGAAAAATTATTGACTAAGTATGTTAGACTATTTAGACGCGATTTCAAATGCAAGAATACATTTTCACATTTTTGTTTTAAAACATCTGGAAACTACTTAAAAATATTTTCGTTGTGATATTGTCTCAGTTAACAGCAGGAACAGTAAGTCTGAAATTGAATCCTTTTGATAAATCTTTTTTATATTTTCGTTGCTGATTTCTGCTATGTTCTGAACTTGATTTTTGTCAAAGCTTTAAATTTAATTCTATGTTATGCTCCCACCTGTTCTGCAGTTTTGAGAAGGGGTTTTTCATTCATTTTAAATTGGAAAAAAAATTAATTGCAAAACTTGGTAACTTAGGTTCGTTATACCGAGTAGTGAAAACGGAAGGGAAGCTTTCATTAAACTGTATATGAATGCCACTACTGCTTGGGAAAATTTTATATTTTGTAACTCTGTAAGGAAATAATTAAAAAGAACTATATATTTCATTCCAGCTATTTATTTCATCTCAAAACAAAAATCTTTTCAAAGCATTTGACAATAGAAAAAAACCAAAAGGTTGAGAGAAAATAAATTAGACAAAAATAAATTCTACTTCATCAATTTATATTACCTTTATTTTTCATGAATATTAGATGCTATAACAAATATATATAATAACTGCCAACCAAATCCGAAGAGACAGATATAAAAATAAAATAATAATCAACAAACACATGACTCTAAAACTAAAAATCACTAAAATCATACACACTTAACATTTTACAAATCTTACATTACATTGCATTTTACATCATCAATTAAACAAAATGCATGGTTTATCATTCTCATTTACAGAGACATTCAGGTACTCTAAATAACTTTTGAATTTCACGTACTGTCTTGGAAGATCTGTTACAAATCAAATTGACATTTTGTATACCATTATACACTTTATAATTAGAACAGGCGCCAGAAATTTACTCATTTTCTCCACTCTCCACACTTTTTTCTTCACCGTTACCATGGTTACGGATAATTTTGCCTTGTCTTCTAGCAAGTATAGTTCAACATCTTACAGAAACTTACTGCCGAGAGGGGAAAGCAAGATTTTCTACTACCATCTTAACAGAAAGAGGAAAAGGGTGGAGAACGAGAGAAAACATTGAGTAACATTGAGATGAGTATTCCGTTTTCATAGAGTATAGATTAACACAAAAATGAGTAATTATTCATATTAAATGCGTAAAAATGCGTAATCTATTTCGAAGCAATTTTTATCTATACAAATGAGGTATTGCTTCTAATGTATTGGGTGTCCGTAAAGTCATGGTGAACAATTGACCGGTCACAGGTCAAAAGTGCACCATCACTTAAATAACACACTGCATTTTACTACGCTGAATTAAATAAAAATAAATCCCTAAGTCGATAATACTAAAAGTTTAAGATATATTAATGATTTATTACTTAAAAATATAATTTTATATTTATTTTAATTCTTTAGAAGGGAAACATTTTTACGCATCTTAGTTTGCTAAAGAGAGCGTGAAGTATTGTTTTTTGTGTACTTTTTTGAATAAGTCTAATAAAATTAAAATTAAGTCGGTAGAAAAAGCAGTTTAAAAAAAATGTGGTCTTTAAGAATGAAGATACTGTTAAAAGGGATTCAACGAAATTGTGACAAAATGGCTCAGAATCAAATACAATCGAATTTGAAAGCATAAATTCATTATTAAACATATTGAAAACAGCATATACTCATTTTTGAGCAAAATGCATAGTCTCAAAACCATTAATCATGAACTCATTTTGAGTCATTTGTTGTTTAAATGAAAGTGGCCAGAGTCTCAAAAATGAGTATTATGTTGTTTAGAGCATGTCACTAATCCACAAAATGAGTACTTTGGGTTTCCAAATTCGGCTGTATTAATTTCGAAGAGATTTTGACACAGGTTTGCTCAACTTTGAAAAACCTTTTTTTTTTTTACAGAGTAGTCTTTGATTTATACCCATCTACGCATAAAACCTTTATAACTTCATAACTATTAGTTCAACGAATTGATTTAATTTTTTTAAACTGGGTTCATCATAAAATTAAACAAGAAACTATGCTTCACATCTCTAAATAGTAATGTCATGTGTGTAATTAGGTAAAAGTACAAAATTGTGCTTCTGATACATTTTAACTTTTCAATAACTTTTAAAACTATTAATCCCAATGATTTTGTCTCATTTAATTTAGCGTAAAACATCTATCAGTTAAATACTTCATTTGTCAATATAGAAACTGAAAATAATGACAACATATTTGAAATCAGCTCACCACACAATTTAAAAATCAGTCATTATATTGTAACACATTTTGTAACCAAAAATTAGCAGCCATCTTTTGCAGTGATTAAACTGCACATTTAATGTGTTACCCCTAAATCCTTAAGATAGCATCTTAGTACGTTTTTTCCCCTCCTTTTGACTCTCTTAAAACCATGCGATTTTATTTTATTGAATTTTTCATGCAAGTAAAGTATAGTAAGCTATTTCTTAAATCATTTTATAAATACAGTATTTTCTTAATTTTTGCTCACACCATGAAGGCCATAAAAATGTATTTTGTGCATTTTGCAGACAAGTTTTGAAAAGGAAATAGATCACTAACAAAAATTTTATGCTTGCATCTCTTTCTCAACAACAAAAAAAAGTTTTTCCTGCTTTTTTGCAAATTTTGCAACGCACTCCAAATCTGTCCAAAATGTATCATTTTTTGATGGTCCCTTGTTTGCTTTGAACAAGCTATGACCAATTACCAGACAAAACATTTTTTATATAGTACAACGTTGTTAAAAAACCTGCCCAGATTTTGTAGACCCTTGAAATTCTTATCCTTAAAATAAAAATTTCACCAGTAGTTAACAAATAATTTCAATTATCGAGAAGCAATAGTTTTTTCCTAGAAAAATTAGAATAGCGATTATTAATGAAGAAATTAATCTTTCTACACACATTTTAATTTATTTATATTAGAAAAATATTGTACTCCAATAAAAAAAAATACCAAGAGGAAACATCTTAAAATTGCTCTGTTGGTCACCAAAACTCGGGTTTTATCACAAACAAATTATTTAAATGCAATGCAACAAATTCTGCGTAAATTAAATTTCATCAGAGAAGACAGAAAAATATTCTTCTTATACGATAATTTTATACGAAAATGAAAAAGAGGGGCATGAAGAATTGAATGCATGAAAAAAATACTTTTTTATTGCTATCATAATTGTTAAAATATATTTATTTTAATACCATTAAATATAACATGAATCACATATAACTATACCAATTATTATAATCTTTTTTATTCTTTTAATAAAATAAAAAAAATTGTGCTTAAAAAACTATAATGATTATAAAGATTATAACACTGTACATAGGGACACTTTTCACAGCTTGATTACTGGTTTCAACAATTGTAATTAGATTTAAAATCTTATAAAAAGGATTTTAAATAGTTTCTTCAGTTGTGCATTATTTACAACACAAAAAAACCTTAAAACTAAAATTTGTCGGCAATTCAGGAAGAAATTACAAACTGTCATAAAGTTTTATATCTTGAGCGAAAAAAAAATTACCCTGAATAATTTTTTATCTAATGATCGGATCTTCACGTGCTAGGACTAAATCGTAATGGTTCAAGACGGTGACATCAAATATGCAAATTAATTAGTGCAAACTATAATTAATTAGCATACTTGTTACATATTTTTATTACTTTATTTACATATGTTTTGGCATAATTGTTAGCATGTAAGTTATGAAATAAAAACGCACTTTCTCTGAAAAAACAAATTTTTTTTTGACAGATTTGGATTTTAGAACCTTAAAATAAAAGGGTTATACACGCAATCTGGGAAATATGATCTCAATAATTTAGTTAGGAGAGTGGTCCAAAGTTTGACTCTTTAATGCTAATTTTACTTTTTGTGCGTTTCGCCATATCATGGGAATTTTCAAAACGAAGGGAAACATTTCAGCACTCAATTATAAAATTTAATTCCCGAAACATAATTATATGCAAAAAATTATTTTCAATAATTATTTATGATTTTTTCATTATTTTATTTCATAGCAGCCAGGAAAAATTTCTAATGGTACGATATACAAATTTTAACATTCATTTAAAAGTTTGTCTTAAAAAATGATACTCTTAAAATGAATGCTAAAAATTAAATTTGTATAGCTTGCCACTAAATTTTTTTAAACTATTATTAAATGCTCTTTATATTTAGTGATCAGAAATTGGAATCTATTGAAAAAATGATACGTTTATTCAGAGAAATTATGTTTTTGTGTCTAATTTTGTAACTTAAAATATTGCTTGCACTAATTAATTAGCATATTTGAAGTCACCCCTTTGAACCATTAAAATTACGTCTTAAAATGGGAAGATCAGATCATTTGATCAAAAGTTATTTAGGGTGGTCCGTTTATTTTTTGCGCACTGTACAATCACTCCATGGCTTTAAAAAAATGAAGATTGTGGTTAATCTAAATGAAAAAAAAATTTTTTTTCTCAACACTAAAACATTTCTTTTCTATAACCAATTGAAATTCAGTTACATTTTTTTAGAAAGTCGTATTAAAAAAATGTTTTCTTTTAAGATAGCAAATTTGCTTTTTTTTTCAAGAAAATTATTTGAATCTTCAAGTTTAATATTTGCAGAGATATCTTCCATTGGTTGGAAGTTATTAACTGGAATAAAAATAATTTTGATGATGCTATAAAGTTCTCAGAAGTTCTCTATGTCCCAAGGTCTCCTTTACTCTAATTAAAATTCTCCTCTATATTTTATAACGCTTTTTGACAAAGAGACACAGTTATATATTTTTCTTAAAAAAATTATAGCGGTTTCAAGCATTCGAAAATAAAAATAGTTTATACTAGCGGTCGCCTATCCTCACGAAGTATTTAATATCACGGACCTCATTTTTTGTAATAACTTTTTACAGTGGGTTTTTAAATTTTCAAAGTTGACGTGTTTTAGCGATTTTATTAAAATTGTACTAATCCAAAGGAAAGATGGAAAGTTTTCAAATGAACTAATTAAAAGATTATTCAAAGTAGAAAATTCCCAAATGTACTAATTAAAAAGTTATTTAAGACGGAAAGTTTCTGTAATAATTAAAAGGTTATTCAATGGAAAGCTTCCTAATGGTCACACTGTATATTTTCTCAGAAAAGTTTTATTTAGAATGACGACGAATGATAAGAACGGAAAGTCAAGTGATGATAATGATTAATTATAATTTAATTATTACAAACATAATAATATCCAATCAGTGTGACTTCACAACTTCACATTAGAGGGAAAGCGGAAAATTTGACTAACGATATCAAAACAAAAACTAGCCATCTTATTTTGTGACTCACTCTTAAGATTTTCATTCTAAAATTATGGTAAAATAACTGGCAGCTGTCTGTCCATCCGATTAACCGTAAAGTTTACGGTAAAGAACATTTTTTTCCTGTATGGTTTTGAAACCATTTACAAAAGGTATGGTTATAAAACCATGAATACAAAACTATACGTATTTTTAACCATTTACAACTAGCATTTTTCAAAAACGTAAAAAAAAAAAANAAAAAAAAAAAAAAAAAAAAAAAAAAAAAAAAAAAAAAAAAAAAAAAAAAAAAAAAATATTATTTAACTAGACATAGGAGCTCGACTTTTCATTGGGCATTAGAGAGTGCCGGAGACTGGAAATTCTTCATGTGTTGGGAATGGAGGAAATATTGTGGTGTCAACACTAGGACTCGAACTCAAATTCTGCCGGTCATAAGATTGAAAGATAAGCCCGCTCGGCTATGATATGTAAGCAGTTGCAAAGAACTAAATAGCTTCATAAAGTGATTCTAGCTGGTGGGATAAAATTCTGGTTGTTTAACCGTATTAGGTGAAAGTGGTCAATAAACAGTTTGATTAATATTTTATTTATGGTTATTTGACTGTCTTTATTAAATATGGTAAAATAACCATTCAATAAATTGTTATTTAACCATTTTTCCCGAGAAATTTCTAACAGTGCGTTGTGAAGTAACTGCTTACTGAGCTTATAGTTAAAACTTAAATATTTGCCTCAACTTTGTCCAAAATCTTAAACATCGGTAGTGAAGAGTGCTTGTTCCTATCCAGTAGGGCCTGTTGCGAGGTTGAATCTCTTCCCTAGCTTCGAATAGCAAGAAAACTTGAGGTAAATATTTACAGAGAAAACGGAGCAGTCTCTGTCCGTAACTAGTTCTCAATTCTTTAGTGGATGTAAACAATTTCTTTCATGGACCGCCATCTGGTAAACGCTAGTTTATAGGAATTTAATAAAAGTAAGATTAAAAAACAATTCCAGAGAAATAGTCTGTCTTAAGAAGGAATATAAACTAGGAAATAAATAAAAATATTTAAACTAACTAACTTCGATTTGCAAAAAGAAGTGATGTCATTTTTATAACACATAAAAATCTTCTGTAATATAATTTTGTTACTTACGTTATTTTATTTTATTTAATATTATTACTATTTAAAACCCTTTAAAACGAAGTTTCATTTATTTTACAAATCTTCGCAATGAAATTTTTCAATATAGTAAATATTCCTTTGAAACTGATCTTACGCTAAAATCAGAAAAGCTAAAACATTTTTAATATACAGGGTCACGAAATAACTTGGAAAAAGTTTAAAAGCAAATATCATAATCTTACTCCAAAGTTTCAGATATTTTTGTCACATTTCGATGCAAGTACGTATCCAAATATGAATATGAGACATGGTTGTTGATTATGCTGCTGCAACACACACTCAAGAATGGTCATATTCTCTTGACACAAATGCAAGAAATTTTCATCTTAAAAACAAAAATTTGCAGAAAACCTCAAAAGAATTCTATATCCCTTAAAAAAATCTTTGTGCAAGGGACAAAATTTCAGTGAACAACTCAGTTGCCAATAACAATATTTCTTGACTAAAAAATTGTGCTCTGCTAAAAAATTGTCTACTTGAATTTTTTTTTAAAAATATGTTACTGCTAGTCATGTTTTCATTTTTATTTGAAAGTTCAATTGTAGTATTTTAATAGGTATTAAAGTTACCTTGTAAATGTGTTCAAGTTATTTCTGTATGATTGTCCCGAAAACTATATTAAATTTGCTCAAGGAAGAATTATTTTAATACTTCAAATTTTTAATTCTCCAGACACGAATGCATTATTTTCCGTTAAATTCATCTTGAAATGAGAAGTTGATACAAATCCTTACAAGACTTCCTAAAAAATTATTAATGCAAGAGACAAAATTTTAGTGAGTGAGTCCATAACAATTTTTTGACATATTTACAGTTCTGCTGAAAAATTATCAACTTTTTATAAACTACGTTACAGTTAATAATATTTTCATTCTTTTTTGAAAGATCAGTTATAATATTTAAATAAGCAATAAAATTCATATGTGTCCAAGTTATTTCTGTATAATTTGACTCTAAATTAAATTAGCTCTATGAAGAATTATTTTCATACTTAAAATTTTATTTACCAAACTCGAATGCATAGAATTTTTCGTTCTGTTCATTTTGAAAACACAAGTTTATACAAAACCTCACAAGACTTCTATATGTCCCTAAAAAACTCTTTGTGCGAGGACCAAATTTTCAGTGAGTGAGTTGCTACCCATAATTTAAAAAAATTACAATATATTTTCTTGTCTGCTGAAAAATTATCAACTTGAAGTTTTTAGTAAATATGTTACAACTAGTAATATCATGCCTATCCGAAACTTCAGCTGTAATATTTTAAAAAGCATTAAAACTACATTGAATATGTGTCCAAACTATTTTTTGTGTCATTTACCTAAAAACTATTTTAAATTAGTCAAATAAAGATTATTTTTCAATTCAATCATATTCCTATATAAAAACTCGTAAAAATCATCTAACAGTTATTCACAGAAAAGCTCCCACATGAAAGCATGAAGGATGTTCAGTGATGAATATTTATGCTTTGTTTGTTAGATTTCAATTTAATTATCATTCTCTACTTCTGACATAAACCGATTTTTGAATATTTATTTCGAAAACTAAAAATAAGTGAATTATCATGTTTTTGGCTTTCGATACACGTCACAGGTGTGACATAAAACAACCTTACTTTTTTTTATTGAAATCCAGAAGCAATTGTAAATCATATCTACCCTTGAATAAAAGCTATATATTATACTTCACTGCATGAAAAAAGATATAAATGAATTGTCTAAATTAGTAGAAACAATAAATGTGTTTAAAAACCTCGATAGTGAAAAAAATGTAGTGTGCCATTCTTTTTATAAAGGTAAGGATATATACAAATTATGATACACATGTATGTCATTGGAAGTATAGAAAAGATCTACAGGAGGATTTCCTCACTATTAAGTAGGTGCACGATTAAAATATCACAATGAGCACATCCTTTTCCCTAAATTATTTATAAAGTGCGTCCACATAAAAAGCATGCACTTCATTCCTCTGCAATCCACTCTGAAAAAGAAAGAAGAAACAATGTTATTTTATTAAACATTAAAAAAACACATTTGTTCTACTCTTCGTTTCGATATTTGTTAAACTCTTTGTGAATATAAGATTACGTCATTTCTCCACACCTCACTGTTTTCCATGGATACGACTAATCTTGCTTTTTCCCCACGCAAGTACAGTCCAACTTCTTACTGAAAAGTAATACCAATGAGGAAACAACAAGATTTGACGAGACCATGGTGATGGAGAGGGGGAAAGTGTAAGGAATGGGGAAATCACGCAACCTTGAGGTATCTATTATTTTTACAAAGAATATAATGTTCGGAATAATTAACATCATTAGCAGTGTTTTTCGAAGCTTTCTCGTCAAGGAAAATAAAAGAAAATATGGCTGAAATGCTTTACACTTGAGGCAAACATTATAATTCTAACCATTATCTTGCCGTGAAAAATTATCTGGACTCCAAATCGCGCAAATGAATGAAATATTTATGAATGTATTAAATGTTTTTGAAAATCGCTAATTTTTTGAGAATTTTCGATCAAGTGAAAAACTATCAAAATCAACGAATAAATTTTTAATAAATGGATAAAAATTCAATAAATATTTAATACATTTTCAATAATTTTTAATCAATGAATAAATTTCGCAAATTTGTTATGAAGTCAGATAAAGTACCTCTAGTATAGCTTTTCAAATATTAAAGAATTTGATAATAAACTCTTTTTATTTTCACAAAGCTGTAGTTAGATTGACGTTTTAAATCGTTTTCAAGCGTCTATCTAACAATTACAAATAACTGTTGCAAATTCTCAGCATCTTATATTATTCTTAAAAGAGCGTTATTTCATGTAACGTCAGAGTCTAACTATAGGAAAATATATAAATTCTTCTACTACATGCCATTTACAGAATTCAACTACAATTTACAGTATACACTTTTTACAGGGTGATGCAGTACAGTAATCACGTAATTGGAGAGAGCTCAGTCGATTAGATTTCGATCAGAAAAATTGAGAATTGCACCATAACCAATGGCCAGAAAAGTCATCGTTCGTCGCAAGGAGCATTTATTTCTTCTGGATTGGTTGCTCTGGCGCATTTGAACTAGACAATAGTTTATCTAAACTATCTTGATTTTATTGTAATTTCTTATTTTCTAATATTTTTTGCCAAAAATTTCTTAGATTTTACTGTTTATTGATTTGGCAATTAAGTTGCAGAGCCAAATCAGCAAATAATGATAAAATTGATATTTCTGGAAGTAATTTTGGTGCAATTTTTGACAATGTTATTAGAAAAGGTAAGAATTAACTGAATTCAGATAACTCATATAAGATTAACTCATCTAACTATAGCTCAAGAACTTATAGACTAACTCATATAAAAAAGATCTGTTCCTCGAACTAAATATAAATTTTTAATTAAAAATGGAATAATAATATGCGCTACTAAACTCAGTGGTGCCACAGCCCATAGAGGGCCAAGACCTACTGTGCCCATTTCAGTATTCTTTGAGCTCTGGGGTCCCAGAGAAGATGTTCCAGTTGGGTGGTCAGCCCCACGCCGAACCCCCAGTTCCCGAGTATGCTTGGTACTCATTTTATCGACTCACTGAAGGGATGAAAGGCTGAGTCAACCTTGCCCAGTCCCAGGATCGAACCAATAACCATATGTTCTTTAATAAAGCAAAGTTACATTTTGATGCATTTTTTTAAAAAAAAAATTACACAATATGTATTTCAAATTTATCCTTACTACATTAAATACTAATTATTTAAATTAATGTTTCATTTCTTAAGCAGGTGTTATTGGTATCGTTATATTATATGAATCAAATTTTGCGTTTTGATTCCAATGACAAATGTGGTGATATAAAATTGCATCTCATTAAACATTTTACAAAATATTTAAAAATTATTGTATAAAAATGAATTGCACTTTTTAGAATGAAATAAAAATATTTTAAATGAAAATATTAAGCCTAACTAGTTTTTTTATAGAGTAAAAAAGATGGAGTTAAAAATCTTCACAAACGTTTTGGCATGCTTACTAGCACGGGAAAGTCAAAGATTAATGTTTAAAGGAATGCTACCGATATCATTGAAAACAAAAAAACCACACAATGACATAGTCTGAAAAATTAATTATTTACTAATAAAAAGCAAGTCGACAGTAAGTAATCTTAAAAATCTTTATTTTAATTAAGCTTTTTAAATATTAATTTATAATTAAACTATATTTACATTATGCGATAAAAAATTTTCTAGAATAAGTTACTATATTAGAAGCGTAGTTTTGATATTTATTCAGTGGAAAAAATTAATTTTAATAATCAAGTTGAATTCTGTTTTTGTTTTATAATGTAGTTTGACAAATGAATATTTAATGTCAGTGGAGAGGCATCAACAGAAATTCGCAAACACATATAACAACGTGACTGTGATATTGATAAGAAACAGATAAACAACTTATAAAAAAATCAAAACAACTGATTAAAATAATCAAAAAAGGTTATGGGTTACTAACGTTCTGAATATGAAAAAAAAAATTACAATGTTTTAAAGCATTATTTTTTAACTAAATTTTTCACTGTACAGGAATATAATCAAATTTAAAAAAGAGAATGTGAAAAAAAATTTTTAAATACGTGTTTTACAAAATTAATCTTATTCATTAAATAAATACCTTCATGAGAGTGACCCTGATTATTATCACAAGCAGTTTAATATTTACATGTCCTCAGTTTCTCCACAACCATGTATCCACACTAGCCTTGTTGAGTCATTTGTTCGTTTAAACTCATTATCAGTTTATTAAAATAAAGCAAACCAAAAGTGATCATAAAAGCATGCAATAACTATATTTATTAATGACTAAAATGTCCTATAATTGAAAACTAAGAATAAAAATAGTTTTGTGCATCATTGAAAAAGTAAATCAAGAATTTATTTCCAAATATAAAACGATTTTTTTATTTGCTACCAAAGAATCAAAAGTATTGTCACGCAATCATATACAAAAGTTGACGCTCAGCTTTGTCAATCTGCCAAAATCTACGAACTAATATTGAGCAAAGAATATATATTTCGAGTGAAGACAACTGTTCAGCATTAGCCCCATGTAGTTCATATTAGGCTCTCGTTTCAAGAATAAATTTTAAAAAATAGGCTGCACAAGACTCCACTTGAATCGAACAATTACAAAGTGACACTTAATCGTCCTCAAGTTGGAAAGCCTTTATTGAAAATCTAAAAGTTTAATGTTTTTTTAAGAAACGGTACAATTTTTACATGGGATTCACCATGAATCGAATGGAATCAAAAAAATTGAACATTACACTCTCAGGAATAAAATTCTCAATTTTGACGATTCAGCAATCCTTGAGATATATTTTGTTAATTTTGAGAATTATTTCGGTCTCGAAACCCGTGATTTGTGATGAAACGGGATTCCTCAAAAGTATGACGAAAATGTTTTCTCAACTCGAAATCTCATCTGATGCATTGTGGGAAATTGTTGACTAAGATGACGAAACTAGGTTGAAGACTAGACAATCAAAAATAAAGCGAAGGAATAAGCCGATTGACTTGCATGGTGGTCAAAGAGTAGGCTTCGTACCAGGAAGATACCGGGTTTGATTTCCATTTCTGCCATTGGTGTAATTTATCTCTCTGTTCTGTTTTTCTTTTGTTATTAAGATGATATTGACACAACGATATGATGCCCACGATAAAGTGATTATTTTAAAAGTTAGATAGATTAGACACGGCGAGGTAATTATTTATTACAGAAAAATAAGCAGAAATGACGAAATATTTCTTTACTATTGACTGAATTTCGTTTCCCCGAAGAACAGACGATAGTTGTTACTTCACTTTGACGAAATGCTTGCTCGGAGAATATACCAGGATACGGTTTCGTCAAAAACGAAGAAAGTTTCGTGAAATTTAAGTGTATTTGAATTTAACAGTGCGTTTTTTCCCAAAAGTGGACTTAGTAGCAATTGACTGTCTTTGACTGTCTTCAGCAATGGTCTCTGTAAGATATGTAGCAGAGAACTAATGAAGACGAAAATTTAATTAAATTTTTCAGGATCATTTCACGAAGGATGTTAAAATAACAACTCTGCCAGGTTATTTCCTAGCAGAGTTTATTATCCATAAATTTCTGTAAATTTTATTATCGTCACAAGATTAGAGAAAATATTAGTGTATGGAATGAAACTATTGATAATAATCATTGTTTACCTTTTAATAATCAGATTAATTGAGGGGATTGCCTTTTTTATATACAGTGATGTTTTTTAAAGCTTAAATAGCACTGCCTGATGTACATTTGTCGGATGCACCCGAAACTGATGTTTTCTATGTTTAAGTGCTTATATATTTGCCTGTGATATATATATATATATATATTGGAAAACTTAATACTGATGTGATTTAAGATTTAAAACCTTTTAAGATTCAAATAAAACAAATTCAATACCTTCTATCACAAAGTATTCGCATAAGAAATGAGAAATGGATACAAAGTACGGCGTCGCGTCATCCAAAGTAAGCAAACAGCAAGTATTGTCTAGTTGTTTGCTCGGGAAAATATTATTTAAATACGTATTGGAAATTTCCTGCCAAATAGGATTATTTTCTTAACCAAACTTATTTTGTAATTATTAATAATAACCGATAAATGCGACAAATTCTGATAGCTTATTCATTTCAACTGATTTACTTAGTTATTATTAATGATAATCAATGATTATTAATATTAACCGAATAATTACATTGAGCGTAACAACTAAGCACTATTATTTTCTTTTTTTTCACTAACCAGTTCAGGGATTTGATAAAATCACTTCGAGAAATAACCCTACAAAGCTGTTATTTTAACACCTTCAGTGAGTTGATCCCCTTAGGGATTTGATCAAATCTCCGTTTTTATAATCTTCCTGCTCCAGGTACATTGCTTTTCATTTTTAGAGAATATTATTGTATTCGTGCATTAGTTTTTTGCAGCGTCTTTCATAACTGCTGCACATATTTTTATTATTCAAACTTTTGTAGTCAGAAATTAGGATACTTTTTACATAATGCCAAAGAAATTTTTGCTGATGAAAAAATCCATTAAAAGTTTTTGTAGCAAGGCTTAAAAACGGCCAACTCATGATTTGTAAAGAAAAAAAAATCATTTTGGGGCAAAATTTATCTCATTTGATGATTTGTTCATTTTTTTCTGCTGCCAATATACTTTTAGCCATATTTGTTTTAATTTTAGTTAAATCATTGTTATCAGATAAGGCTGAAATCTAAAGCCATAGTTAAAAGAACCAAATAGCAGAGATGCTTTTTTTTGCAGTAGCCTACAAAGTTTTGGTTCAATATGCTGAGAATTTATCAGAGCACGCATGATTAAAAGTCATGATAAGGGGCTTCGATTTTTTTGGTTACAGGTGATTACCCTGTGAAAATGAGAGTTGAAGATGAAAACTCGATCATATAATGAAACTTTTATTCAGTAGTATTTGTAGAACTCGAAGTACAAAATTAAAAGTATATTTCATCCATAAGACTTTCTAAGTGAAATAATAAATTTTGCATAATATTATCTATAAGGGCAGGTCAGGAAAGATAAATTCCCAATGACCAGCCTAATCAAAAGCCAAATTAAAAAGTGACTAAATTTTTCGCAACAGACAGTTAGGAACATGGGAAGAGATCCATGTTTGGCGATTTATCGAAAGATAAAATAGCCAAAAACAAGGCAAGCCCTCGTAATCAATATTGAATCTAAACTAATTTGGCTATAGCTAATCGCTAAGAAGGATCGTGTGAATTAGTATCACCCTGTAACTGAGATATTTTTGTGGTAAGAGAAATAAAGAATAAAGAGTTAAAAATAGAGTTTGATGTTCGATTTAGTCGTTACAGGGAATTAATGAGTTTTACATTTATATTGAAATAAAAAAAGTTAGCTGTTGCATTGATTGTTAAGAAAAGAATAAAATATTTATATTTACTTTTTATAAAATGTAATAAAAATTAAATAATTGGCTTAATTTAATTAAAATTCGTTTAAGAATAATTAAAAAAAATTCAGAAATTAAAGAAATTTTAAAAGCTAGGAAATATGTAATGGCTATTGTGGTATCACAATGCCAATCGAGAATTAAGAATGGTAAAGGAAACATCTTCAATACTTAGCGACTAATTACGATAATTATTTTTAATTACTGTCTAGATTTCAATTGTACTTCTTGGAGAAAAATGTTTGCTTTACTTATGCTTTATATTTCATTGAAACATAGAATATAAATAAAAATTTTCTATCTTAATTTACTAAATAACCCAAAAAATAATTTAATTGTTAAAACATTTTAATACATTAACAATCTCTATTAATGCAGGCTTACAATGGATCAAAATTCAGTTTAAGTTTATGAACTGTCACGTGCGAGACATAGCTTGATTTCTTCATGTGTCCCACACGTGACGAATTAATAACTAACTAAAAAAAATAATTACAATACTACTCTAACTTATAAATTACTAAAACTACTGCAAAACATTTGAAAAATTTTTATATTTTATAAAAATAAATACGATAATTAAATTATTTCTTTAGTTAGCTGAATTCGTCTATTTATTTTAAAAATTAAAAAATCATGCCACCTTCGTAAGAATTACTTAAAATATCTATTTTTTAAAAATTAAAATTACATTAAAACACATTTCAAAAAGAAAAAAAATACACTAAAAAGTATATCATACGTGACTATGAAATCCTTCAAATATGTTCTGGAGAATGAAAGTAAAAGGTGATAAAATGTACGAAAGTTCGATGGGAGTATTAATGATGATATACAGTGGCATGCTAAAGTTTTTGGCCAGTATAATATTTTATTTTTTTTCAATATTTGGCTGTTTAAATAAGGGAAAAGCAAATAATTTTCAATTCATTTATTGTTAATACCAATTTCAAATACTATCACATTGTTACTTATTTAACATTATATGTATAAAGATTTATAAGGAAAAAAATAGCAGATAAAATAAACTGCAGTAATTTCGTGTTCAAAAGTCTACGACTAGACTTTGTTTTTAATTTATGTTGCTGATATACATTGGTATTCAAAAGATTAATTTTTAGTAAATTTAAGTTAAAAATTAATAATCCTGACATAAACATACATTAACAAATCTTTCGATACAGGTAGAAAGGTATATCTGGAGTTACGTCAAAGAAATTATCAGAAAAAAAGCAGATTCGTTAAAGAAATTCCGTTTTTCTTATTGTTAAAAAAGTTAACTGAAAATAACCTAGTTACTAATAATCGAAGTGAATATAGTTTAAAATGTAAGTCTAAAAGTTATTGACAAACCAAATCAACAGAGAAAGAAATTCGTATAATAAAAAGCAAATTAACGGGAAACTCAAATTGCTCTGGAGTTATACAAAGTATTTTACAGATTAGTCGTAGTACCTTAAATCACGTAGGAATGGTTTGCACGCAACAAGACGTTTATATGATGTTGGATTGCATGGGCGAATAACCATAACAATGTTATTCATTTGTAAAAAAAACTTAAAAAGCTAGATTGCAGTTTGCTTAAGAACACTTGAACATGGATTTAGAAAATTTCTGATACAAGAAGTATATTCGATGTTCAACAAGAAATAATTCAAAATTAAATGCTCTTTTTTCGAGGTTTTGTCGATTAAAAAAATAAATATCAAATTCCTACTGACATGATAAAGGCAATGTTATGGTATGAGATGCCTATCAAAACAATGGCCTAGGCTATTAGTGCAAATTGATGGTCTTATGGATCTCTTTATGTATATTCTACGAAATAATCTTCTAGCGTATGCAAACCAAATGATGTCTAGAACTGGTCAATTCAGCAAGTATTTCCACGACTGGAGTTACACCTTAAAGATTGAAGGGATGATTTGCAGGTAACAATATTGATCTTTAACGAAACAATCCAATATGTTAGTCTGTAGCTGCAAATAGCGTGGACACGGAAAGTATTAAAAATGTGTTAATGATAGTTCTTGGTGAAGTGAAACATCAAAAGTTGTTTCACTACATCACTTTGAGGTAAAAGCAGTTTAGTGTTCTCCGAAGACCACCTCGGTTGACATTCGTCAATTCAGACGCACCATATTAGGTGGCCAAAAGTTGCCCCCACACTAAAGACCGATAGTACAGAAAATGAAAGAACATCCATGACTTGCCCGGGATCTAACCCCTACACAGTTCGGTCGGCACATTTTTAGTGTTAACATTGAGAAAAAAAGTATGGTCAAAACTACCAGATACAGAAAAGTTTATCATATTTTTGGGCTCATGGAAACACCAAAAAGCTCGGTAAGTTCTATCGAAAAGGTTTGGTAATAATTTTGATAAAATTAATAATAAAATATGTTTTTATAATGTGTGATAAAATTTGGGTGAATGTGGTAATGTTTGGTAATTTTAAGGGGATATCTTAGAGCATGACGTGAAAAAATTTATTCGGTAAAATTTGCTTTTCAATTTCTTTTTTTTTTATAGCTCTGAAAAAAGTTTGGTGCATAGTTGCCTCCATTTTTGGTGTTGAGGTAAACTAAAATTTTCAAAATGCAAATAGTTACATATTTTCACTTTTTCACTGTTGCAGTTTTATTTATTTTTATTTATTCATTTCTCGCTTGTTTGTTTATTGTTTTTCATGAGCATTAAAATCAATTTACGACTTAAAATAATTCATTAAAAAGCAAGCACGTTTATATATTTGCATTAAATCTTTCTAACAATTGTTATTTGTCAATTTTATGTAAATTTTCACTACAGTTCTGTTGTTAAAAAAGTATTTAGTTTATCTCAACACCAGAACAAATATTCACAAAAATTCTTACTGTGTAAATATATTTTAATAATAGCTATAATTTTGAAAATCAGAATTTCCGGTAAACCGTTACTATATGAACGAAAAATTATCAAATCAATAGTTTAGGCACCATATATTTTGATTTTATTAAACGAAAGTATGTTTTCCTTTTACCAGAAATATCATTACCTTACTGTAGGGTAACTTAGTCAGAATTTTTTTCTCTGTGAAACTGCACTAAAATTTTTTTTTATAGTGAATGAGGGGCGAAACATAAACGAGAATTATTGAATTATGTACTATATTTTATGCCTAATTTCTGTTTATTTGAATAAAATTTTGGTTTTACATAGTTTAGTTTTATTAAATAAAAATATTTTTTTGTTTTTTTTTTCACCAGAAATGTCATTACCATATAGTACAATAATTTTACCGGAATGTTTTTCATCGTGAAGCTACACTTAAATTTCACATAGTGAATGAATGAAGAAACATAAACGAGGATTATTGAATTATGTATTATCTTTTGGGCCGAATTTCTGTTCATTTGAACAAAAATCTTAGTATTGCTGAAAATTATTAACAAATAAAGTATTGTATGCATAGACACAAAAATAGCTGCGAAATTTCCATAAGTTCTTTCAAATTTCATTTTTTTTCCAGTGACAAACTTACAATCGTAGTTACGCCTCATACTGCTTTTTCTATTATTTTTTAAACTCTTTTATATAAATGCATAAATACAAATATATGTATGAGTATTTATTTCAATCTAAATAATAAAAGTGAAGGAAAAGTCAAAAAGGACAAGAATATATGAATTATTGAGAATGAGCTGGAAGTCTGCCAAATTTTGATGTGTTTTTAGGGTTGAGGAGAAAATCGATCGTGGACGAAAATAAATCTCTTTTCTGCTAACTATTTATTGCCGGCAATTATTGATACCTTTATGTTTGGATTAATATCTATTTTTAAATGTTATAAAGTATAATCAAAGGAATTTTTGAAGGTAATTTAAGTAATAATATTGCTTTAATAATTAAAGTTTATCTTATCAAGAGGTGATCACGTTTTTTCACATGGATCGATCGCTATATTTAATTAATTAAAAAAAAAAATGTCAGATACATTGAGATCAAAAATGTTAAGTTGACCTTCTCAAAATGTGGGAACAATGACAAGTTTCGAATTCTATTGATATTTATGTTATAAGCATTCATTATTTATGCAATACGCTTATTTTATTTAAATAAATTTAATTCTTGACTTTTTGCATTGAATTTTAGTACATTGATTTATCTTATACTATAAATTTAGGGGGAAAACTATCGACGGTTATTATGCTACTCTTATGGTCAATCCTATATTTCATGCGTAAGAAAATGGCATTTTGCAGCAAAAATATTTCATATAAACATAAAAAATAGTTATATACTTGAAAAAATTATTTCAAGGAAAGGAAAATAAATTTATAAGTACCTGACTTAACCTATTTTTTGATAATGTACACTCATTGCCATAAAAATTAGTGCACTTAGAAATAATTGTCAGAATGAAATGAATACCTAAGAACATAAGGAGATACATAATGAGATTCATAAGAACATCATGAGATTCATAAGAACATCATGAGATACATAAGAGCAACGTTGATATAAGTAACTAAAAATTCATAGCAAAATGATCATTTATTATAGGAAAATATACAAATGAATGAAGGGTCTAGTACCCTCTAGGTACACCTCTAGCGCCAATGCGGTACGGTCGGGCATTAAGACAAACAAGTCACACATCTCGTTCCACAGTTGCAGTAAAAACACCGTTAATTTGACTAAACTGGGGAGGGACCAAACTTATCACTCTAGATATGTTCGTTCGGTGACGTGACAAATCTGGAGATCGAGTCGGACAGAGAAGAGTAATAATAAGACGGGGGCACCCTTGCAGTGTGTGGCTGAGCATTGTTTGTTTTATTTTATTTTGTAGCAGTCGTGGAACAGCCGTTCCAATTTTTTTTTGGGTTTACGACTACAAATCTGCCATTGGATTGAAGAAAAAAAAACGTAAGTGGCTTCACGATTGATTCCGAGAAATTTTTAAAAGTTAAAATGAATATAACATTAAGTTTTTTAATTATTTAGTCCTCGTGAACTGATATTCTAAGAAATTTCTTTTAAACCAGTTGTTGTCCGTGGTTTGCAATCGTAGAAATACTTCAATTTTTAGCTATTTGATTTCTGCAATGCATTCTCCATGTATTGAATTTTAGTAATAATTTAAAAACTGTCCGGCAACTATTAAGTCACACAAACCATCATAAATATGAGTTCGGAACATTTCAGCATAGCAGGCATCCCAAAGCCCCATTACGTGCTGCTCTACTTACTGACGCACCTCTCTAGCCATAACTTTAGTATCGTGTAAAATATATGATATTTCCTCCAGAAAGACAAGCTCCGTCAGCAACAACCGGTATGACAGTATGCGGCACCGTTTATGTTTAAAATTTTAACAGTTGTTTTAAAAGGAATCAAAGGTAAGTCGAAACAATTACTTCGCAATAAAGTTTTCATTTAAAAAAAATAAAATCATTCTAGACTAGAAGCTTATAATTAAATATTTAACACTACTTAAATTATTACTTTACACAATCTAACAAAATGAATTATAACTATAGTGTTGCTAATTTAAACAGAAAAATTAACGCGCT
Organism: Parasteatoda tepidariorum; assembly: GCF_043381705.1. Taxonomy (NCBI): domain Eukaryota; kingdom Metazoa; phylum Arthropoda; class Arachnida; order Araneae; family Theridiidae; genus Parasteatoda; species Parasteatoda tepidariorum. Next base: position 9,706,689 of record NC_092214.1, read on the forward strand.
TATGCATAATAGAGAAATAAATAGATAAATTACTGGTATGCTAAAAAACCGAATAGACATATTACTTTCCTAAACAAATTAATTTAGCATTAAATTCGTGCCACAAATTATAATTCATTTAGATAATTAATCAAATTTTAAGGCAATGAAACAGAAATTTTAACATTTTATTAAAAGAATTTAATAACATTTATTTAGATTTTGATTGATAGTGATTTATAAATTTACCACGAGTCTAAGTTGACCACATAAACATTGCACCGCTTGGTCAATTTACGAAGATTTCATTACATTAGGTTTCCTAAAACCGTTTCAATATTACTTATTATCGAGTTTGATTATCGGTAACTATCAAGTTTTTGTCTGATTTTATTAAGAATTCTTTCGCAAGTCCTACTGTTTGGTTTGTGTATGAATTGCGTATGTATTATTGAAGTTGTTAAAGCAAACAATCGAAAAAGAATAAATCAAAAATCTCCATAGGATTAATATGTTGACACTGTATAAAATGTGAATACCTCTAACAAGTCGAGTATTAAAAAAAAACGCCTCCAAGTTTTAAAAGGCAATCTGAGTTTTATAATCAATTTTTTACTTCATGATTTGACTGACTTTGGACTATTTTTTTTAAATCAAAATTATTCCTCACACTGTTTTCCATATACCCGTAAAATTTTAAGCTGTACGAGGATGAATATTTATTTTTACAAATGGTCCTATACTACAGCCCTATTGTAAATGAAAATTTTGGTCTTAGTTTTCTCTAAGTAAAAATTTTTCAACTATTGCTACTTTTAAAACAATTAAGATTCTTTTTTCTAAAGCTTCAAAAGCTAGATACTTTGGACATACGTCAATGATTATATGATCATTTAAGGATAGTATGGATTTTAACATCTAGTTGCAATCTAGTTTTACTTTGATTTCTTTGGCAATTTTTCAAACTGTCTCAAATTTAATTTTTCTTAAAATTTCGAATAATTTCTTACCTTATACTAGTTATTATACTATAGTAATTATTATACTAGTTAGTATACTAGTTGTTACTCGGAAGAATATGATGGTTATATGGAAAAAGTTTCATGAGAAAATATTCAAAAATGGAGTAGCATTTTAAAATTGGATTTAAAAGCTTAATTAAATGCTAAAAAAGAAATTAGATGTCTTTTTCTACTATTTTTTAATATTTAAATATATTAGTTTCACCTCTTATGAATATATTGTAAGGAATAAAATTGAGTTCCAAAATAACCTCAAAAATTTTGAAAATCTAAGGGAGTGGAGAAAAAAAAACATGCTTACTCAGAGAAAGTACGCGTCTGATACTAGTAGTCTTCGAAGTTTATGGGCAATATAAAGCCATATAACTACTAAGATTGAGTCCTTCGGCAGGAAAATTTGAGCATTCGATCAAATGGATGTTTACACACTGTCCACTTAATTTATACTCAAAGAATTATTTTTGGGCAAATAAATTTTGCTTATGACTATTCAACTCAAATCAAACACTTTTTTTCTGATAGTTTTAGTATTTTAATAATATTTTTATGTGCAAATTTTATCTTAGTTGCATGTTTCTTTTCGCATAACCGAAAGAAGAAACATTTTCATCAATCTAATATATAAATCTTCAGATTGCTCAGATAAACAATGTGCAGAACGTAAGTAAGCATTTATTAAATTTAAAAATAAAGATATAAATATAATATTAATTTAATATTGGCGGCATTTTTTTTCTATACAATTTGACTAAATTTTCATGTAAAAAAAAGTTAATGTTACTCTTATGAGAACCTAAATCAATCTATATTTTTCTTTGGTATACTGAATGGTGGATATTTAGTTTCCTTACCGCTATTGTTCTCTATTGTTATTTGAAAGAGCAATTGTTCTTGTCATTCTCTAAATCATATTTGAAGGTCAAGAAAAGTAGTTCAGTTGACATATTTATTTCTTAAAAACATTCTGAAGTACTGAAACGATACAATTTTTATAAATAAATCTGCATAAGAAAACTAACTTTTTTTGGGGGAATTTTAAGAATTCTCAAAATAGTATTTAAAGAAAAGTCCTCGTTAAAAAGAATTATTATTGAATAGACAGAATAAAACGCTCTCCGTGAATCTTATCCTGATACATTATAGTCAAAGCCCAAAAAGGGTTAAAACTTTAGCCAAAAATGCGTTAAGAACTGGGTAAAGCATCTCAGAATTAAGACGCAAAAGCGGAAATTCCCTCACAAAAATTTCTCTCCTACCAAATAGTCCTTAAAATTGCTAGAAATATTGTTTTACGATACATCAGTGCCCAATAAATAAGAGACTAGACCAAGATTAGTTAATCGCGAATTAACCAAACTGTTCGGACAAGCCTCAATCGGGTTTTCTGGAAAATTCACGAATCGGCCTACGATATGGTCAATTCATGATGCGTTCAAAGAGAGCAAAGTGAGAAATTTTATAAAATTTTGAAAATCAATTTAAATTAGTCCCCATGCCGACAGGCTCACCGTGGGAGGTACTCGTGTTCTTCCTCTTCATGTAACCCAAAGGCGGGTTAGTTCCATTTAAAAGTCCTCCACGAAGGCAAATTTCTCTCAATACTTCATCCAGGAGTTCCCTTGTCTTCTGGATTGGGTTCACAATTACAAGGCTACGGAATTGAACATTAGTGGTCGTAAACCCGAAAATTGGGTCGCTGCTCAACGACGGTTATGAAATAAAAAAAATTAAAAAATAAATTTAAATTGTTATTATGGAATTTTTATCAAGTTATGTGATATTTAAATTAGTTTTTAATGTTTCTATTGACTCACACTACACTGTAAAAAATTCCGAGCAAAAAATTGGAATTCATTTGTGGGCTTTATAAAATGGAACTCAATTTCCCCATATTTTGGTATTTTCATTAGCTCCAAATATCAGCAGAAGGTTACACCAAATTTAGGTGTTTTGAAAAAAACCCCATCTATTTTCATTCTTTTTTAAATTCTTTTATAAAACAGAGAAAAGGGTGCACCATTATTAGGTATCTTTAAAGTACCTAAATACAGTTCAAATTTGTCATTTACCGTAACAAAACTATTTACCGTAAGTAGGTTATTTTATTAGGTACCTCTAGCCATTTTAAACCACCAACCAAATTACAAAGGCAACAAAAAAGAAATGAACTTTAATTAATGCAAATAAAATATTCACCTACCATATCCAAATAATCAATTACCAAATATTATCTAGTTGAAGCCTTAAACAACATTCATTAATCCTCCCGATACACCGTGACCGAGTTATAAGGAAAACATGGCATCGTAAACAAATATCGTTCAGTTTACAGTCACCGTCAAAGTTTAGTCTCCATTACTAAATTTTGGCTAAAATTGCCCCATGGAAGTATTTTTCTATCATACTTTACAATTTACGGTGTAACTAAAATAAGATAGTCTTTCATTTAACCAAACTTTGCGATAATGAGAAACTTTGCACGAAATACTAGTTAAGGATTTACCGAGTTTTTTACAGTGTATGTTAAAATTTAAACATCTAATTAAAATATTTTTAAAAAAAAGCCTTTGAAAATATTTTATCATAAAGAGTGTTCTGTAATTACCGGCTTTAAAAATGTTTTCATTGAGTTTTTATATGAAGTAAAGTAAAAAGAAATTTACTTCAGAGGCCTCTTCCCTCGCAGTCTTGAATTTCAGGTTAAATTTATAATTTTCATTTTTTTTCTCTTTACTTTTTTCTCGTCGTTTTCAACAAACTTTTTGAATGTTATTTGACAGCACCATATTTTACAAAAAAGGGGGAAAATAATGGGATAATATTACTATATAAATAGTGCAAGAAGATTTGCAGAACTTCTGCAGATTTTTATCAAAAATGTAAAGAAATAAAATTATGCAATTTGTGGTTTGGAATAATTAATTTAAAATTGCACGGTTCTCGGTTTTTAGATTTTTTTAAAATTTAATTGTATTGTAGTTAAAACTATCGAAAAATGATTCAGATAATGCTGAAAATTTATTTTAATGACTTTTTAATGATTTTAATGATTGCTACTTATAAATGGTTAAAAAAGTTTTAAGCACTTGTAAATAAATAAGTAAATAATTTTGTATTAATAGATCTTAACTAGAATAAAGATAAACGTTTTCGAAACCTTAAAGATAAAAAATGTTCTTCACTGTGAACTTTATGGTTAACGGGAAGGACAGACTGCTGCCGGATATTTTACAGTAATTTTAGAATGAAAATTTCAATTGTGTGAAGGGGGAAAAATTAAAATGTTTTGAAACTCTTATCAATCATTTTCAAAATAAATCATTGTAAATCAAAGGATAAAATAATCAAAAATCAGTTAAAGAGTTAAGTACGATATTAATATGTTTATCTTCTGTAAGAAATCACAATTCAGCCTGATTCCAAAATTAACTTCCGCAAAAAATGCGCTTTGGAGTTACTTTTTTGAGGTTTTCTCTTAGGTATACCTTTTAAATTGCTATGTGGAGTTAGATGTAGAGTTAGAGCATAGTTTATAATTATCAATGAGATAATTTACAATTAATTCTTTAGAATAAGGTTTTTCATAGTGGTCACGAAGACTAAGTTTTCTTTCTCGCTAAAGTATTACTTTGAGTAAGGGGCTGTTGCCTAATTTGTTGCCTTAAAATCAACTAAAACGTACCTGGAATAAATAAATCTTGTTATTGAAATATAAAGACAAAATTCTTTTGGTTTCTCAAAGTAGTTTTTAATGTCCAAATTTTTTTTTAAAGTTTTTCTGAAAAAAATCCAAAAGTATAATACTTACAACTATAATAATAAAAAATTTTATGATTGTTATTAAATATATTGTTACAACTAGTTATGCTGTCATGAATTAAAACGAAACATTCTAATCAACATCAAAAATTATTTTGATGTGGGCCTTTTTATTTTATTTTCTCTTGTACCAAACAACATCAAGCCGCCTTCTAAATTTTAACAAAAACTCTCCAATCTTATGAAAATCCTGCAAGGATCTGCTATAATACTGTTCACGGTGCTTCATTTACCTTAAAGTCTATATTTTGACGTCAAAATAATGTCTGCCCTCATCTTTGATTGTCAGAGATCACATCTAACGACAGTGACATGGCTATAATCTTACTTAAAACCAAAAAGACATTCTCTAAAGGTAGAATAGCTTTAAACACTAACAACAATTAAGTTTAAATTAAATTCATACACTGTTAGAAATTTCTCTGAAAAAAATTATTAAATAACAATTTATTGAATGGTTGCTTATTTTACCATATTTAATCAAGACAGTCAAATAACCATGAATAAAATATTAATCAAACTGTTTATTAACTGCTTTCACCTAATACTGCTAAACAACCAGAATTTTATTGCACCAGCTAGAACCACCTTATGAAACAATTTAGTTCTTTGCAACTGCTTACATATCATAGCCAAGCGGGCTTATCTTTCAATCTTATGACCGGCAGAATTTGAGTTCGAGTCCTAGTGTTGACACCACGATATTTCCTCCATTCCCTTCAGCACATGAAGAATTTCTAGTGTCCGGCACGCTGCAATGCCCAATACTTTACGAAAAACCGAGCTCCTACGTCTAGTTAAATAATTTTTTCTTTTTTTTTTAAGTTTTTGAAAAATGCTAGTTGAAAATTGTTAAAAGAGCGTTTAGTTTTACATTCATGGTTCCATAACCATACCTTTTGTAAATGGCTTCAAAATCATAAAGGAAAAAAATGTTCTTTACCGTGAACTTTGCGGTTAATCGGATAAACAGACAGCTGCCAATTATTTTACCATAATTTTAGAATGAAAATTTTAACAGTGTAGCAAACATTGTAAAGTATATTTACATTTTAATAAAGCAAAATTATAGCAAATATTTTCTATGAATACTTCAAAATATTTTTTCTAACCAAAAGGGTTGATTTTGGGCATCCACGATGCAGACTAAGCCGATATAAAACCCAAATTGCTTCTAGATGTTTAAAAATAAAAATAAGAGAACTAGGACGGTTACTTGATAATATCCTTAACTATAGGCAATAATAGTTACGTTTTATTACTGTAAGAAAGGTATTTAGTAAAAGCAATTTAATCCTGTCTAATTTATTTTACCTGTCCAAAAAAGTAACACATGAACCATGCTATTATTTCAGGAAAAAATCAGTAAATGCGTTAAAGTATTTATCCATCCTTACGATAATTTTTCAAGTATTTAAGTATTATTTTTTATGCTCTTATTAAATACTTCTGCAACGAAACGCCAATTTGTTGCACGTGAAATATAGGATTGTACTAATAATGTAACGTACACAACGTCGATAGTTGTTCGCAGAAATTTATTGTTTAAAATTATCTGATATTCTAAAATTCAATAAAAAATAATGTTAATTTTACTTAAATGCAAAAGTAAATTACATAGTAAGTATATATTTAGTGCATATAACATAAATATTTATATAATTCAGAAAAAGCTGTCGTTAAGATGATTGCTCCCACTATTTAAGAAGTGCCCACATATAGGCCTCGATCTGAATATATGTCATATTCAACATACTAAGAGTCAGGATGTTAACATATCTTATCGATAATAATGCTGTAAATATGTACCATTGACGAGAAGTTCTGCATAGACTGTAAACACACAAAGAAATGACAATTTTCGTAGATCACCACTGATCAGTAATTATAGAAATGTTTCATTATCAACAAAATTGAAATAATCTAACTATAAGCATTAATATTTAAGTGAGAAATAAAATAATTGGTATTAGTAAGAGCAAACAAGTGGAAATCAGTCTATTTGTCTTGTGCTAGTACATTTTTTCACATTTCTCTAGAAGTACCAGCAAAATCATTTTGTAACTTCAGAAGTGTTTAGATTATGTGATTTTTCATTCACATCAATAAAGTTTAAAGGTTTTAAAAGTTTGATGAATCGACAATAAATTACAAATTGAAAATAGTGTTTTTGAACACCCTATGCCAAAAAGTGTGGCAATAAACTTGTAACCTGTAGCAACTATTCTAGTTATTATATGCAACGATTGCAAAAAATTTCGTAAGCAGATCTTAAATATTTATGAAGATATAAACATTTTTATAAAAAACTATTTTGTTTTTGCTTTGCGTTTTTTATATAACTTTAAAAATATTCAATACATTGAAAGAAAAGTTTTAGAGCAATTTCAAATAATTTCAAAAATTTTGCTTTAAAATTTGAAAAACAATCGCTGAAAACTGAGTTATATATAAGTAATTATTTTATACTGAGCAAAAAAAAATTTTTTTTTTCATAATTTTGTTGAGAATCGTATTTGGTAACTAATGAAATAATTCCAATTTGAATACCTTGAAAATTTAAAAGGTTTCAAGCGATTTTCTAAGTAGTTCTTGTACTTTAAAAAGAAAACACTCAAAGTGATAAGGGGTTTTCTACAAAGATTAACTTATATCATAAGACAAAATTAAATAACAAATGCTAATACCATGCAATAAACGTTCATACACCGATATATGATTGTATGAGGAAAGAAAACATACGAAAGAAAATATACTTTTATGGGGGACGACTCCCAACAATGCTGCTGTCATTTTTAGTAAATCTTGTTTAATAGTACAAAATGAAATTGGTGGAAAACCCCTTAATACTTTGAGCTTTCTTTTAAAAAGTACGAAAACTGCTTAGAAAATTACTTGAAACTTTTTAAATTTTTAAGATATTCAAATTGGACTTTTTTTATTAATTGCCGAATACGATTCACTACAAAAGTAAGAAAAAATAAATAAATAAATTTTCTCGCGCATGCGCTATATAAAATTGCTCAAATCTTTCACAATTTAAAAAAAAAAAAACCTCAAATTTTAGTGCAAAGATTTTTATAAAAATGTCCATATCTCCTTAAATAATTAGGTTTATGAAATTTTGTGCTTTTTTTGCATGTAATAACCAAAATAATTGTTACAAATTATAAATTTATTATTATTATCAATTTGCGGCGTAGGGTGATCAAAAACATTATTTTCTGTTTATAATTTATTATTGGTCCCTCAAACCTCTAAAAGCTTTACATTTTATTGATAAGTATGACAAATCGTACAACCTAAACATTCCTAAATTTATAAAATGATTGTTTGAGAAAGATAAAATTAAAAAAAATTGTGCCAGTATAGAAGTGTTTCCTCTGTATATTCTTTGTAGAAAGTGAGTCGTTTGCAGTGTAAACAGAATGAGTCGAGAATATAAGTGCGAACATTTTTGTGCTTCGGACCTTGTTTACAAATTTATCATAATGATTTATATTTTTGAACTATCTCAAATTGCATTTTTAATGCCATCAAATTCTCCAAATATCATCTCTAATACCCGAACATCAGCTTACCGACATGAAATTTGCGCACTTCGCGACGCAGTGTCCCGTTCAGCAGCCTCACTTCAAAGGAGTGGACTGCCAGGGCGTGAACTGTATATTTCTCAAAAAGTGGGAACAATAATGTTATCAACTGATAATTCTGAATTCTATCCATATTTATGTAATATGCCCTAAATTGTCACTTATGCGAAATACTTTTTATATTTAAATAAAATTAACGCAAATATAATTTTTTGATTAAGTATTAAGACATCAGATTATAGTAATACATACGCAACATGATGTTCACAATCCCATATATATAGATATTACGCGAGGAAGAAAATGGAATTTTGTTACAGAAAATATTGCATAAAAGCGTGTGAAAATATTAAATATTCCAAAATTATTTTAAGGAAGAATTAATATATTTAAAGTAATTACTTTAATCCATATTTTGTTAAAATAATAGCGTGGTTTCGTACGTTACTTTTTCGACCTGTATCAAAATACTAAATTGCTTTTTCTAAAAATCTATCAATATAATTTGTCTATTCCTGTCATTTGTTAAGAATATTTTCAAGTAATCACATAATTTAAATTTAATACTCTTATTTTATTTATAAACTTCTGTACACTATTAAAAAAAATTTGGTGCCAATTAAACTGATAAATGCCCAAAATTGATCCTTTTGGATTAAATTTTTTTTCAAGAAAATTTTTGCAATGCTTTATGTTAATTCCTGTTACTAGACAGAATTATAAAATTTTTTTGAAATTTTTACTGTGAATTAAATTTAATTTTTGTCTGTGTTATTCTCCCCAAATTTTTCTTGTAACTTTTAATATCTCGAACAATTGCCAACACTCAATTCTCCTAAATGTAGAAAAATATCCATAAAAAATAAGTTGTGTTGGATCTATTTGTTGTTCAGTGCTAATAAAAAAAATTCACTACATTTTTCACTTTTTGCAAAATTTTTAAGTGACATAAAAAAGCAAGAAGTCTTTATTATAAAATATTAATGACCGATACACAGATCTTTAATATTAGTCCGTAAGGACAAACTTATGATCCAAATATTCGCAGAAATTGAAATCAATGAAGAATTTAATGAAAGAAGTTTCTAAGTAATAACATAATTTGAGCTTTACAAGTGAAAAAAATAGAAGTCTTACTAACTTAAGTCTAACTTTTAGTCTTATTTAACTTAAAAACATTAATTTATTTTGCCAAGTCATTAATTTTCAAGGTACTAACCTGATCTTAGAGTATTTTGGCCGCATATAGTCGAGTAATCCTACGAAAACTTTCTTTTTGGCAGCAAATTAAAATGAGTGATCATGCTATGGCGCGAACAGTTTAAATGAATGGTAAAGATTTATAAATTCTTTTACTTCAAAGATTGCAGAAAGAAAAACAATTCAAGACATTATCTTCATTTCCTAATTTCTGTGCATAAACTTTTGACATAATTAACAGGGATTTCCTAAAATTTCAACTAAAACTCATTCTGCTTTTTGTATGTTTAGACATAATTATAAAAATTTTCACAATTTCTTATTTAAGTTTAGGAAATTTTGTGACAAAAGATTTAATTTATTATAAGGAAAGAGAGAGGGAGATCTAATAAGAAGTTGGCATCGAATCAACGAATAAGAACATAAAATCTTTTAAATAGGTTATAATTAATTTATTTCTGAAAGAAAATTTTTCAATTAATTGGGGCACAGAAAATATTTTAATGAGGATACAACATGATGTTAAAACAAATTTAATTATGTAGATTTAGGGAGATTAAATAAAGAGAAATTCGACTCAAAAAGTTTAAATGTTCCTTATATTAAGGGGATTACTTCGCTTTTTTTTTTAACAAAAATTAAATATTTAAATTTTTACTTCACAAAAAAGATCAAACTCAAAAGATTCTAAAACAAATTTAGCCTTTATTTTGGTTGCATTAGAAGTTTTTTTTAATGCTTTTTCATAGGGCTTTTGTGGTATTAGTTAACATTAATACCTGTTCCTTTTGAAGGAAAACAGAACTTTTTGCAAAGAACGAACATTTTTCCTAAAATAACAATATATAAACCTGACACAATCGTTATATTATTAATTTAAGAGTAGCCTTTAGTAGTATAGCATTTTCAACATCCCGCTTTTGTGACCAGCGTCAGGACTGTGGCAATAATGTCAGCACAAGCCGCTTTAACAAGCTGGTACCCATCAATCTGAAGCTTCATGCCACCCCACCACTGGTAATCGAACACCAGATCTTAACAATAACAGTTCAGTGTCTTAACCACTGAGTCATCGAGACTCAGAATAGCTTTTAGCCAAATATTTATTTTAAAAAAACTTTATTAAAAAAAACCTTTATAAAAAAGTTTACTTAAAAAAACCTTTATTAAAAAACATTTATTAATATAATTGGGAGGCTCTTTTGGCAGTTTTTCATAAATTCTCAAGTGATACCAAACAAATATTTTCTAAAGAAAATTCTAATGAAAAATGTATAATTATAGAAAAAAATTGCACGCTTCAGTGCAGTGTCAGTTTTCAGAAAATTCATACTTCTTATCATTAGGAGTATATATATACTGCTGCCTCTGCGCCCTAAGCGTTGGTCGAGAGTTTAAACCAAGGCAAGTCTTGGAGTCTGATACTTGTATGTTCTTTATTACCAATAATCAAAGATTCAATAGTCCTAGTTAGTAAGATGTGGCGTTAATTAAATACTAAAGAGGATTATTTTAAAGCTTTTAGAGGTTTGGGAGATTGGTTAAAGCTATGAACGAAATCAAGTATTTATGAACACCTTATAGCAGAAAATATAGATATAAGCTTATAATTTGTATGAAATACTTTGATTTTCAAGTGCAATAATCACATAAAATTTCGCATTTTGAAATTAAATATTTGTGGAGATTTGGACATTTCTTTTAAAAAAATAATCTTTTTGGCTTATGATTTTTTTTTTTTTTTGCTATAACGTTAAAGATATTTAATAAAATCGAGCAAAATATTTGGAGCAATTTTTAATTAATTACAAATTATAATTTTGAAATTATAAAAGATTTCGTTAAAATTTGAGCAAAATATAAGTATTTTAAATACTTTTTTCATACTATTCATGAGCGGTAAAAATTTCAAAAAAAATTTCATAAATTTGCAGTGAATCGTACTTGGCAAAAAAATTAGTTGAATATCTTGAAAATTTAAGAAGTTTCAAGGAATTTCTAAGTAGTTTTTGTATTTTTTTAAGAGAAAGCTCTAAATGATAAAGAGTTTACCGCAAATTTCCTTTTGTATCATAAGACTGAACTTAATAGAAATACCTCACAATAATCCCATTTACCTAAATGTGATGGTATAGAGAAGGAAAACATACTTTTATGAGGTATGATGCCCATTGCTGATGTCATTTTTAATAAATTTGTCGAATAGTTCAAAATAAAAATTTTGGAAATATAGTTTATAGCCTTCTTTACAAAAACTACTCAAAAAGTTTCTAGAAACTTTTTAAGTTTTCAAGATATTCAAATTGGGGACATTTTTCATTTATTATAGATTAAGATTCTCTACAAAATTTCGAAAATTTGTTTTTAAATTTAGCCGTTCATGCGCAGTATAAAAGAACTACTAAAAATTCTTATATCTTAATCATTAAATGTTTAAACCTCATAGGTATCTTAAAAAACTTTAAGATAATAATTTTTTTAACAATTAAAAATTATTTAATACAATAATGTGGGGAATATAAAAAAAAGAGAGTTATGATTAGTAAACATAATTTTATTAAGTAAAATCATTGCAAAAATTTAAGAAAAAATTCAAAATAAAGGACAAAAAGAAACATATAAAGTGAGCTCATTAATAAATCACAACTTTTCGTTGTTAATTTTATTTATTGTTTTATTTATTTTTAATTACTAATAAATATTTAAAATCCTTATTTTATTTCTTTTCTTATTTTCTGCATGTTTTTAATTTGCTATAGGTACGCATTTACACGCCACTGCAACTTTTCCAAAATCGACCTTATTTTAACGATATCTAAGAACTTATTGTATGTTAAATCATGAGTTAATATATTTTTCCAAAACTAGAATTTATAAAAGAGTTATCAATTCAAAGATGTTTAGCATGCAACATATAAATGTCTTAACTTAAACCGAATTAAGATTTTTTTATTTCATTCATTAAAAAACTATTTTTAAATGAGATTTCATAATCGAATTCATCGTAAAAATAGGATTATTTCTAATTAGGACTTTTTTATTTTATTCAAATCTTTCCATTTTTTAATCAAATCTGAAAAATGAATTTTTAAAATTTTCAAAAGAGTCAAAAAGAGATTATAAGGCACTGCATTGCATAGAATTCTTTTTTACGTAATTTCATAATGCTAGGTGAAAATAGATTTAATAGTTACTGAAGTATCAATGAGTCAATGTTGAAAAATAGGCTTTTTGTTAATAAGGTGCAATTAAAATATGAAAATTTTTGTGTACTACACAATTTATTACACCTCCAGAATTTCTAATCGCAGAAAACTATTTTAACACATTATTTGAGTCACCATAAGTTTACGAAAATTATCTCAACATAAAGTTTTATGCATAAAAAAATAAACATTAACTTCTTCTTAAAAATCTTTTTAACCTCTTTTTTCATTGACTAAAAATAAGTAAGTAATGTATTCTTCCCGAATACTAAATGTGAATTTAAATAGCAGTTAACCAAGAAAAAATATTTTAGACACCATATATTTGCTTTCATGTTTTTCAGAAAGAATGAAAAAAAGAGGGAAATAATGTTTTTAAAAGCAGAAAAGATAAAAATTACATTTTTTATTAGTTCTATGTTATTTATTCCCTGCAAGTCGTTAAAAAAATTTTCTTTTCTTCTTTCAAATCTCTTTGATCCCTTTTTTCCATTGACTAAAAATACGTAAATTACGTATTCCTCCTGTCATTGAAATCTGGAATTAAATAACAGCTAAGCATAAGGAGCCCATATTTTTTGCTTTCATGAATTTCAGAAAGAATGATGCATGAAGGGAAGGAAAAAACTAGAAAGGATAAAAATTTAATTTGTGATCAATGTCATTAACATTATTTTACTACTTATAATTTTTTCGAAAATCATTCCATAAGGAAGATTTATGAATGCATATGAAAAGAAACATTCCTTTCTTCCTTAAATTCTTTTTACCTCGAATATATTAAATATATTCGAATATATTGAAATGCGAAATGAAATACAAAGTGAAATACGGAATTAAATAAGATCTAGCTAGGAAAAATTATTTTAGAACCTTATTTCTGTTATACGAATTTCAGAGAGAAATAAAAAAAGAAAATGGGAGTTTTCGAAACCAGAAAGGATAAAATTTTATTTTTGATAAAACTAATTCTCTATTATTTTCGATAATACACATGTATAAAATGTTATTCTGAGCTGCCTTAATTTGCATATGATTCTTGAAGATGAGTGTCATAATTCAGAAGGTGAATTTTTTACATTTATTTTTCACTTTTTATCGCAATATATAAACTCTGTTCTGTAGTCACTGACATAAACCTAGAGATCCAAAACTGATTCTATGAATTTTTTTCCCTTTTGTGTTTGTTTTATATTTCTATTTTAGTATTGTATTGAATTAGTAAATGTGTTTCATTCATTCCTTTTTTTTCCAATACCCAACTGAGAAGACATTTCGTCAATACAGGCATTTGGAGGGCAGATTTATTGGCTATTCTTTCAGGGGCACCGTATTAGGTGGGCCAACGTTGCTCCCACAGTTAAGACAGATTGTGCAGATAATGAAAGAGCATCCATGCCTTGTCCGGGATTCAAACCCAGAAACATTCTGAAGAAAGGCGAGTTCCTTGACCCTTACATAGATCGGTTGGTGCATTAATTCATATAAGTATATAATTTAATTTCATTAAAATTTCTTTAATGCATACAAAATGTTCTAAAAAAAGTTACATCATTGCGAAATTAGATTTAAATCGAAAGCCTTTTTTTGAACTGTGGTCCAATGTCACTTGTTAAAAAATATCCTTAATTTCCAGTTACAGGTCTTTCTGAACAATTCTTTCCCTATCTTATTTTAAAACTATCTTATCTTGGTTTAAAACTATAACTTAGCAACCATAAAAGAGGCCCTAACATATTTAATATTCCAATTCAGAGCATCAAAACGTATTATCTGATATCAAAAGTTTGTGCTAATTCTTTGTGAAACACACAATTTATTTTGATTTGTCGAAGTGAAGTTATACAGAAATAGTATATCTAAATCATAAAATGGAGGCCACTGAAATATGTTTAACCCACTTCATTTAAACACTTAAAAGCATTTTCATGTACCTTTTCCTTCTCTTATAATTGAGAAATACGTTTGAAAATGAAATAATTAACTAACTTCTATCAATATAGTGCCGCCATTTCAATTAAACTTTTCCAGAAAGCATGAGAAACATATTTTAAGGTCTATTTCCATTCTAATTGGTACAAGACATTGCCATCAAAGTCTTAAAATTATTAGCGGATCTAATTATTGTATTTTCCTTACAAACGAACAACTTCAATGTCTCCCTCAAAATTATATTAACTTCTCTGAAAAGCCAACTGCCTTTTTATGATTAGAATAATTTATCTTCCTTCTTCTGGAAAATATGATCAGTCAGGAAAACAATTGGTTGTCGTACTTTTTGTATTATCTTTAAACTAATTATTCGAACACGTTTAAGTAAATATAGAAATGACACTCAGAAATGATTTCATGAAAAAAAAAATTTTTTTCCTTCTGTTTTCCCTTTAATTAGATAGCGAACGAAAATATATATATTTTTCAAGCATAAGCAATATAAATCAAAATGATAAACGAAATTAGTTGAATAGTTCTTGAAACTTAAAAGGTTTAAAAAATTTTGCATAAAAGGGTTTATTTTTCGGAAAAGTTTACATTTTTTGACTTAAATACATTAATGTGTTTTATTCATGAGTCACCAAGATTTTCTGAGCTTGATAAATTTATTTTTATTATTTATTTTTTAATCCAAGAAGCTCAGGTAATTTCTTTAAATAACTTAATTTTTATAACTTCTGGTATAAATAAACCTGGTGGCAGAAGTGAATATATCGTTCGTTATTTTTTTGAGTAAGTGAACTGTTACATTATTTTAAAAATTTTATATACATATTGTCTCACAAAAGTATTTAATCATAATAATGTCAAGGAATAATTATTAAAAATTAATTTTGCAGGGAATGATGGTTATATACATGAATTTTAGAAATGAGTGCAAAATTGGTCACGTAATAAATTCTACTCTTTGTAATTGAACTGTGAACTGTACCTTGAGTCATAATTTGGTGTAAAATAGAGGCAACCGCACAAAAGTGTTAAAGTATGATAGATAGTTCATAGTATGATACGAATTGAATGAAGTTCTATATTTCATCCAATTCGTATCATACTATGAAGTAATTCAGCCTAGAAGGAATGATATGGCTTAGCCAACTGGGTTGTAAAAAGGTCAAAGAGACAACAACATTTTAAACTTTTACCGTAGAGCCGTGGTGGCTCAAGGAATAGAGCGCCTCCCAAGGAGGTGAACCGGGGTTCGAATCCCGACAATGGCTGGTTAATTCGAATTCCGCACCCGGCTCTCTCCGACCACAATGCTGGCGTATAAATATCCACCAGCTTGCCGTCAAGCTAACCGGGGAAGATTTTCGTGGTTTTGCTGTCCATGCAACGGAAATGCGGGTTAGTTTCATCAAAAACTCCTCCACAAAGGCAAATTTTTTCCAATACTTGATCCAGCAGTTTCCTTGTTTTCTGGACTGGGTTCAAAGTTACAAGGATATGGAGTTGGACATTGGTAGCCGTGAACTGAAAATTCAATCTGCTGTTCAACGACGGTTATAAAATGAAATAAAATTTTACCATTGCAAAAATTTTTAAGGCATCCAGTTAAGGCACCCACTAGTTTCGACAATTGCTTTTTAGATATCAATACAAAATTTAAAAAAAACTAGTTTATTTATTTTATTATGTGTAAAAGTCCATAAAGGCAGCAAAAACAATTTTACTATTTTATTTTAAATGGCAATTTTTAGGTAAAAAATAAGATCTTTTTATGCATATACGGTAAACACTGTAAAAAAAATTCCACCAGCTAAAACAAAAAATCCTTTATGGTCTTCATTTAGAAGGTCCTTTGAGAACTTTATTTATTTTTTTCTATCAACTATGCTTTGAACTGTTAACTTAAAATCAAGTGCATATACTAAGTTAAGGATTAATGCAGTTAAAATAGCAATTTTTTCAAAAATTTCCGCTCTTGTCTTACCGAAAAAACATGCATAAAATTAAAATTATACTTTTTTCTCTTAGTCTGCTGTTCAAAACATGTGTGCTGTAATCATTAACACTCATAAAAAATTGTAGACAATTATTTTAAAAACAACATGAGATATCATGTTTAATGTTGTGTAAAATGTGAAAAAAAATCTAATTTTAAGCTAAGCGCATTTGAAATCTTAAAATCATTAGTCTATCCACTGTTGTCACCTTGAACAAAAACTGCTATAATTTTGAAAATAATTGGAGTACGAACAAAAGTAATGTATTCTTAGAAAGCTAAGAGTACAGAGATTTTAAATTTATAATAAACACAATTTCAAAACTTTCGCTCAAAATCATGCTTTTGCAGTAGCCTCAGATACTTTAATTTCGGTTAATTTTTCACTAACAACAAAAATGTAAACAAAAATAACTTCTAGTATATGTTCACCGAATTTGAAATATAAATGGATTATTTTATAATTCATTGAAAATTAAAATAATTTTTCGAAAATGTTGGTTTTTAATTCATTTTTCTTTTCCTATAATTGTGGAGAAACCCCGTTACTTAATGTAGCTGGAAAAAGTAATAAAAAGTTAAATAATGTTATTCCAAAGTTATATTTCATTCTTCAAAACTTTTATATACGAAATTAAATATTTTTGCCATTAAATGTAAGGCTCAAGAAAAATGTTTGAGGACGAACATTAAACAAATTTTTAAATGGGGCTTTAAAATACAGAAGAAAAAGATAACGATTGGAACATTTCTACTTGAACGTTAATTTAAAGCATGGATTTAGATTTTTATTACTATGAAGATCATTCCGTAAAACCACCCTTAAAATTTTTTTTTAGAGTTTCTATTATAAAGTTGAACAAACAAGCATGCACATTGGGAGCCCCAAATTAATACATAAGATAGGAGAAGACAAAAACACAATCGATATCTGACGAATTACAGTAGAGAAAGGCACACAAGATAAAGATCAAAACAGGTTTAATTGGATGTGTTTCTAATAATCTACTTTCAACTGTTTTCTGTTTTTTACAATTGTCAAACCTGTTTTGATACATTCACTATCTTGTACAGTAATTTTGATTGCGATTATGCTCTCTCCTCGTTTAAATATTAATTTACGATTCCGAACGTGTATGTCATTTTTGAAAAGGATTACATAGGAGTCTCCTGCATAAACTTCCAAAGTACGTGTCATTTCTGATAAAGATTACATATTCAGGAAATCTCCTGCATAGATTTCTAAAGTGTTTGTCATTTCTGATACGGATCACATATTAAGGGAACCTCCTGCATGGACTTCCAAAGTGTATGTCATTTCCGAAGAGGATTACATATTATGGGAATCTCTTGCTTATTATATTAAGGGAGTTTTTTTGCTCTTAGGAGAAATCTAACCAAGAATACACCCTGGTTTATCTTATTAAGGCTGTAAAGTATTTGACAGATATAATAGCATTATCGGCAACAAATTTGAGCGATATACACTGTTAAAAATTACGAGCCACGTTGCACTAAAAAATTGCCATTAATTTGTGACTATATAAAATGGAGGTAATTTTACTATTTTTTTTTTCAATAACTGCAATTATTATTTGAAGGTTGCGCAAAAAGTAGGTGTTTTGAAGAAACAAAACACCTATTTTCTTTTTTTTAATTAAAGCACGGGATTTTTGCAACATTATTAGTTATTTTTAAAGCACTCAAATGCAAGTCAGGGCTGCTACTTACCGTAACAAAACTATTTTCCGGAAGTGTAGGTTATTTTGACATACATAGGGGAGAGTCGGGTAGCACCGCCACGCGGGTACCCCTGCCCACTGTCAATTTCAGATGTATAGAATATTTTTTCAAGTCAATGGGCCATCGGACATTAATTGTTATATTAAAAAAAGATTATTTTCAAAGTTTCAAGTATTTATGCAGCTGTTAACATGGTAAACAATAGTTTTGAAAATATGTTGAATACAGTAGTCATGAAATTAAGAAAAATTGGTTGAATGTTTCGATTCAACTTCATTTTAATGCCAAAAAAATAATTTTTTCTATACATACAGCATTAAAGTATGTAGTCTTAAGTTTAATTTGCACAAAGAAAGAAGTCTATCTGTGAAAAATTGTTCGAAAAATTACAAATTTGCAAAAAAAAATTGGATTTCGGGTAGCCCAGCTCACATGAATGTCGAGTATCACCGTCGATAAATGTGCGGTTGCAAAGATTATTATTTTATTGCTTCAAATTTGAATGTTATATGCATTTTTAACAACAAATATTGTTGTTATTAAATGATTGTTATTAAATGATAGAATTCACTAAAAGTATATAAATATGTAATAAATAAAATAATTTTGTGATAAAAATGATAAACGAAGTTTACCTATTGTCAATACATTGGTCATTTTCATTTACACCTGAAAAAACAGTCAAGAAACATAATTTTTGTAACTGGGCGGGGCTACCCGATGCATTTTGAAAAGAGCTGAAAAACATGCTTTTTTAAATTTCGATTTTTTTTAAGCAAAACTATTCTTTTTTTGGTTTATTCTTTTTGAATTATTTAATTAGATGATAAAACAATAGAAACATACAAAAAATATTGATTATTACTCAATATTATGCAGAAATATAAGCAATACTCCTTAACCCCTTGGGGACGGGTGATTCAGAAAAGCATTCGTACAAAATCAGAATCAAGTTGCAATTAAATAAAAAACAGTAACTTAAATGTAGTCGTTACTAATTTGACAGACTTACTTTGCTTTTATTTTAATTATTGTTAGTTTAGTCATATATATAATCAATGTTAATTCAAAGTATAACTAAATAGTTTTATTTTGAACAAAGTAATGGTGAATTAAATAAATCAAAAAATTATAACTCCGCCTACAAATAAACTGCTAAAGAAATACGTTGATTACCAGTTTTATCTTCTTACCCTGATTGATACGGTTTTTTGCTGTCACGTATTTGTGACAGTCGGCGCGAAAGGGTTAAGTAAACATGGCTACCCGACTCTTCCCTATATAGAAGTATTTCCTTAAACCGTTTCATATCACCAACCAAATTTAAAAAGCCAACATAAAAGAAATGAACTATAATTTGTGCAAATAAAACATTTAACTACCTAAATAAGTAGATACTTCTATAAACATACATTAGTCATCTTGATACACCGAGACCGAGTTGTAAAGAAAACATGGCGTCGTAAACAATTATCGTTCAATTTAGTCACCGTCTAAGTTTTGTGTCTTTTACCTAATTTTGGTGCAGTCAGTTTCACCATGGAATATTTCTCGATCATACTTCACAATTTATGGTGAAATTAAAATAAAATGATTTTTCACTTAACTAAATTTTTGGATAATGAAAAACTTAGTACGAAATACTGGTCAAAGATTTAATTTTTTTTTTTTTTTTTTTTTTTTTTTAAGTGTAATAGCATTTCTGAAAATGTAGAGATGTGACGAAAAACGCCACAAAAAGGGCTCTTATTTTTACGATTTTCCTGACTCCCATATATTGGAGGTTAGAAATAAGTCTTTTAAGAGAAAATAGTTTTTTTTTAAAAAAATTGCAATTCCGTAGTTTGAAATATTGTAACTAGTATAGCAGATGAGACCTCTTAAAAAAGTTTTACTCGCTTTTTAATACGTTAAAATCTTTACGTACGTCTAGTACGTAGATAAAGATTGTTTAGTACGCTAAAATTTGATGAGGTTGAAAGTTATTTACAGTTATTTCATTAAATTTTTTCTGAAACATCTTACTTCAAAGTCTCTCTTTTTAATTCATTTTAAAATAAAAACTTACCACCATTGTTATCGTACCTTTACTTCGTATGACGCTTTCCAACATTTGAACCTGTAAAAATGGAAACAATGAAATTAATACATAATAGAAAAAAGAAACAACTATTTAAATATTCTTTCTTTTTAACAACAAATGAATCGCATCCAATTTTACTCAAAACGAAACTGTTTGTTTTTGTCAAACATGTTTTAATGTGTCAGTATTTGAAATTGTAACTAATGTGAAAAATTAAGAGAGTTCTCAGATCTCATCGATTTGCCTTCCTGCGATTTTCTTAAATCAAATTTTGTAGGAAAGTAGGTTGATAGAATGCAAACAAATAAATAAATAAAGCCATTCAACAGTTGTAATAAATAATTAAAATTGTGAGTAATATTCGTCGTATTCTAAAAATTATGAAATAGTGGTAAAAAAATAGAACAAAAAAAATTAATAAGGGTGTGATTTGTTGTCGCCTCTTGTAGACATACCAACCTTCAACGTGATTTCACACTTGAATCCAGGCAGTTCAGAAGTTCCCGTAGATTTAAATTCAGCAATACTGTTTTCAATTTCTGGTTGGAAGTCGAAGGGGTGCCCCAGTTGTGTCCCAGGCACACTCTATAAAATTAAGATCTGGTGCTCGAACTGACCGATTGTTTCTACTTTACAGAAAATGGTCAACCAGATAAGTTCTATGTGGTTATGTAGTGCTGTCCATTGAAAATAAATTGAGCCCAACTGAACCCAGATTTCCTCGCTCTACCACTTTTGAATACATCGATGAATGTGCATCTCTTCTAAAACAACTCCGCTAAGATCAATTTTTTGAATATTGAAGGGTAAATAACGGGGATGTATATACACTCCCTGGACAAATTATAATATCTTATTTATCAGATGATACTATACAGCTTTATCGGTTTTATGTGACTGTTCGCACTTGTTTACGTTAGTGTATCAATTGGTTAAATATATAGACGATCTAGAATATAAATTTGACGATAGGATAAATTCGACGATATATTATATAAATATAGAATATTTATTACATCATGTATTATATTAGTATATTATAATAATTAGATCAAATTATTAGATTCATTGCAGTTTTTTTCATAATTAAATGATACTATACAGCTTTATCGGTTTTANGGTGGCTGAATTCCGCTTGGCCACCGGTCATGACTGTCTGCGGAAACATCTGTCTAGATTTGGTACCGTTCCTTCCGCGGTATGCACTCTTTGCAGTTCCGGTGAGGACATGGACTCCACGCACCTTCTCCGCTGCTCTGCAATTTGCAGGAATTCTATCACTGAACGCTATTGGGAAGCTAGAGACATGTTGTGATTAATAGACTCTGTTGCAGCATCTTTTGTTTCTGTTCTTATTTTTATAGATGTTTATGTATGATGTTACTGTCTACAATCTGCCATTGGAAATTGAGAAAAAAATATCGTTAATACGTAACCTAGATGAGATTTGACCAAGTTCAACGCAGGCAGCAAAAGAAATACATCACGTTTTTCGGAGATCAACATGGATTGGTATTCACAAAAATGAAAACTGTTTTTTTTCTTTCTGATAATGCTCCTGAGGCTCGTAAGAAATTCTCGAACAACTATCTTTTTTCTAGCTATTGTACGATGTCGTTTCAGCCATGAAAAACGCGTGTGGCTCAAAGTCTCATAGATTTTGCGATAAATTACAAAATGTGCTTAAAAAAACGCACTTATTTCTGATTAACGTTTAAGTTTTATATGTGTTTTCACATGGTTATATGGAAACAGATATTTGGCTTTGTTTTTTATTTTATAGCAGCTGAACAAATTTAAAATTTATGACTATCAATGTACTACCTATAAATTTTGAACCTCTAGATCAAGCATCTGGACTAACTAGCCCTCATGGACTATTTTTGAGGAAACTAACTCACATTTCGGAAACATGGAAACTGAAAACTTCCCACGTCTAGATATTTTACGCCAGCGCTTTGATGGATGCGAGCTGGGAGCAGAATTCGTATTTATCAAAAATTACTCAGATTTGAACCTGGGTCACCTCATTTGGGAGGCGAGTGCACTATCCCCTGACCCACAGCTGCTCTCATGATACGTTTGAAATTTTTGTTTTAGAGTTTAATGTTTGATCATTATGACATGACATATTTATGTGATATACACTGTGTTTTCACCGTCTTTAATTTACCTTTTTAAACCTCTTAGGAAAAAATTAGAGTAAAAAAATATTTTTAAGGGTTACAAACTAATACTTAATTTCTCCGGAAATTCAATCAATTTTGATGTGTTTAACCCTATTTTTCTCAAGAGTTATTCAATAGATTTAGATTAAGTTTTTGTTTTCTCTTTGCATAAATAATTAATTTGAAACTCCTATTGTCCGAGCTAGTTCGACTTCGTTTTTTTTACAAGGAATATATATATATGTATATGTATATGTATATGTATATATATATATATATATATATATATACATATACATATACATATACATATATATATATTCCTTGTAAAAAAAACGAAGTCGAACTAGCTCGGACAATAGGAGTTTCAAATTAATTATTTATGCAAAGAGAAAACAAAAACTTAATCTAAATCTATTGAATAACTCTTGAGAAAAATAGGGTTAAACACATCAAAATTGATTGAATTTCCGGAGAAATTAAGTATTAGTTTGTAACCCTTAAAAATATTTTTTTACTCTAATTTTTTCCTAAGAGGTTTAAAAAGGTAAATTAAAGACGGTGAAAACACAGTGTATATCACATAAATATGTCATGTCATAATGATCAAACATTAAACTCTAAAACAAAAATTTCAAACGTATCATGAGAGCAGCTGTGGGTCAGGGGATAGTGCACTCGCCTCCCAAATGAGGTGACCCAGGTTCAAATCTGAGTAATTTTTGATAAATACGAATTCTGCTCCCAGCTCGCATCCATCAAAGCGCTGGCGTAAAATATCTAGACGTGGGAAGTTTTCAGTTTCCATGTTTCCGAAATGTGAGTTAGTTTCCTCAAAAATAGTCCATGAGGGCTAGTTAGTCCAGATGCTTGATCTAGAGGTTCAAAATTTATAGGTAGTACATTGATAGTCATAAATTTTAAATTTGTTCAGCTGCTATAAAATAAAAAACAAAGCCAAATATCTGTTTCCATATAACCATGTGAAAACACATATAAAACTTAAACGTTAATCAGAAATAAGTGCGTTTTTTTAAGCACATTTTGTAATTTATCGCAAAATCTATGAGACTTTGAGCCACACGCGTTTTTCATGGCTGAAACGACATCGTACAATAGCTAGAAAAAAGATAGTTGTTCGAGAATTTCTTACGAGCCTCAGGAGCATTATCAGAAAGAAAAAAAACAGTTTTCATTTTTGTGAATACCAATCCATGTTGATCTCCGAAAAACGTGATGTATTTCTTTTGCTGCCTGCGTTGAACTTGGTCAAATCTCATCTAGGTTACGTATTAACGATATTTTTTTCTCAATTTCCAATGGCAGATTGTAGACAGTAACATCATACATAAACATCTATAAAAATAAGAACAGAAACAAAAGATGCTGCAACAGAGTCTATTAATCACAACATGTCTCTAGCTTCCCAATAGCGTTCAGTGATAGAATTCCTGCAAATTGCAGAGCAGCGGAGAAGGTGCGTGGAGTCCATGTCCTCACCGGAACTGCAAAGAGTGCATACCGCGGAAGGAACGGTACCAAATCTAGACAGATGTTTCCGCAGACAGTCATGACCGGTGGCCAAGCGGAATTCAGCCACCGCTGTTCGTCTTGAGCCATTTCGAAAATTTAGGATGGTAGGCCTCCAATACTTAGTAGAAGTACGGTCGATAAGTTCTTCATGATCACAGGTCTTAAAGATCCTCTTAATAAGCTGTTTGATGGAACAGAAGGACATAATTTGCGCTGCAGTCTGAATAATTAAGGCCCCCTTTTTTGCTAAGTAGTCTGCATTTTCATTACCCATAGCCCCGCAATGGGCAGGAACCACTGGAGAACAATGGTTTTCTTAAGGGATGTTCAAGTTGGAGGCAGCAATCCAAAATGTCTCGTGTTAAGGGATTATTTAAGAATGCAATGGCAAGCAAAGCTTGAGTCACATAGGACAACAGCTTTTTCAAAAAGATCGATATAACACTGTAACTGAACTATAGCTATTCGGATTTTATCAATCTGTCCATCAAAAGCAGATCCCTGTCTCACAGGGGCATAAAAGGAAAAAGCCTCGGAGAAAACTCCGGCACCAGCATTAGGACTGTCGTGTAGGAGTGATCCGTTGGTGTAGATCCGAAGCCACTCTGGCTCAGGGTAGTAAGAGCTCAATGCTTCATAACTCAAGACTTTCAAAATAGCAGGATCCATATTGCGTTTATTTACACTTTGACGTAAATCCAAATTAATTTGGAAATGTTTAAAAAAAAAAAGGTATATTTATTCGGAGAAAATGCGTTTTTACATTCGATTTCGTAACCTAATGCATAGTTATAATTAGAGTCAATTATTCAGAATATTTAAAGTTGTTGCATAAAACATTTAAACTACATGATGAAAGCCGAGCACTATATTTAACGTTATTTTGCGAATCACTGAACACAAAGAAAAAAAAAAGATCTACCCTGAATAACTTCTGATGAAATGATCGGATTTTCGAGTATGGTTCCAGGGGTGATCTCAAATGAGCTAATTAGTGAAAGAAAGCGATATTTTAAGTTTGGAAATCAGACACAAAAACGTACTTTAGCAAACATACTTTTTTTCAATTGTTTTGTATTTTTGACCCTCAAAAAATAGGGGGTAGTTGCAATCTGGAAAATATAGTCTCAATAGTTTCACCAGGAGAGTGGTCCAATGTTTTGACCCCTTAATGTAAATTTTTTTTTTTGCGTATTTCACCATATCTCAAGAATTTTTAAAGCGAATTGAAAAAATTTGCCCCTCAATTATAAAATTCTTTTATTCAAAGATAATTCTTGATAAAAAATAGTTTTTTATCAAGATTTATTACTTTATTTAGTGATAACGAATAAAATTTGAGCTTTAGGGTACTAAAATTTTTTCCTCATTTTAAAAAATAAAATCTTATGTGGCAAAAGAATAGTACCTGTACCATCAAATTTTATATATATGACTTCATTAAAATTCCATTTCTCAAGTACTGTTCGACAGATTTTGTTAAAATTTTGTATTTTTCCATACAAAATCACATACTTTGAAACGATGTAAAGATCTGTCTAGGCTAAAATTCTAAATTTTCTTCGATTATTATTTAATAAAATAATATATAATTATTAAAAACTATTTTTCGCATCGAATTATCTTTTGACAAAAAATAATTTCTTAAAATATTTTTAAATTTTTAAAAAATTCTCCAGGTATGGTAAAATACGCAAATTGTAAAATTAACATTTAAGAGTCCGAATTTCGGATTACTCTCTTGACCAAACAATAAGGACCATATCTCTCAGATTGCGGCTACTCCCTATGCATGCCAAAAATCCGTCCAAAAAAGGTGTATTTTGGGAAAAAGTACATTTTGTGGCTGATTTCGCAATTTAAAATATCCGTCCTCACTAATCAATTAACATATTTGAGGTTAAATTCAGTCTTAATACGTGAAATTTGATAGTTAGATCAAAAGTTATTCAGGGTAATTTGTTATTTATTTTGTTCAGTGTAACATGCCTACTAGAAGGCACAATTTAAACATGACAACTAAAGATTTCTTCAAATTAAAGGTAAGCCTAATAAATTTGAGATATGACCTTGCAATAAAAATTGAACAAAATTGTAAAATGTAGCGATTGCCGAGTTCAATACATTCCATAGATTAAAGCAAAATGTTCAATGACAAAGTTAAAAATGTTAAGGTTAAATGCCTAAATGTTGGCAAATTCTGTTTATTACGCATACATAAGTACACCTGTAACAACAATTTTAAAACTATTTTCATAAGAAAGATTTATTTTATTCTTAATTGCAAATTCCTAGTATTTAGGACTAATTAAAGAACTATATTCGCGACTTTCTACCTTGTGATATGTAAATAAAGACTAGGATATATTTAATAAAATCTTATACAAGAAAAAAAAATTTCAAATGTTCTGAGCATAACACAGATTTAAACATTAAGATCTGACAACATATACAGGGTGTCCCATAAATGCGCGACATACTTCTAGGGGAGGTTATGACCGGAAATGTTATCGTATGCCGCTAAGAGCGCTTTCCTATTATGAACTATTACATCGTGTGCCTTTGAACATCAGGTACTTTTTATATCTAAATTATTTTAATTTTTTGTGTTGAATTATTGTCAAAAACTGCTTTCAAATTGTATTAATTGTTTTATCGTAATTTAATGATGTGGTAGATAACTGGAAAAGCTCGCCTAATTATTAAATTACTATAAAACAGTATTTCTGAGCCTATTTTAATGGAACTCTTAACAATAACTGATAACAATAATAACATAAAATTGACATGGAATTAAAATATTTTAGAAATATAAAAGTTCAAAGGTACACGAACAACATGTCCATAATAGGACATTTCCGGTCATGGTTTCCTAGGTAATTCTGAAGCCTTAGAATGTGCCCTACTTCCTCTAGAAGTTTGTCGCAATATTAAAGGGACACCCTGAAATATTAAATTTGCAGTCATATTTTGAGAGAATATTTATATCTCTGTCTAGTTAAAGAAATTGGCATAAATAAAATAAAGGGCCAATTCTGGGTATTCATGAAATTAATTGATCCAATGTAACACAAAGAGTTTTTCTAAATATATTGTCTAGACGTTTGCAAATAAAAATAAGAACATAAAGTTTGAAAAAAAAACGGTTACTTGATAACATCTTGAACAAATGGTAGTAGTAGATAAGTTATAATACTATGTGAATAAGTTTTAGAAAAAAAACAATAGAACTTTTTGATGCATTTTATAAAAAAGTAACCACACAATTATTTTAACACATGATAGATTAAAGTAAGATCCATTTACTTATCCATGAATAAATTTTTAAGTAATTAAACATTTTTATAAAATATTTCTGTAACAAAATGCCATTTTCTTACACGTGAAATATAGGAATGCCTAAGCATTTATTGAATATGATCATAAAAGTTATAATCTAGTTGTAATAAATGTGCGTCAAATCTAATGATAAGAAGCTTTCGACACCGAAAAAAAACTCGGTAAATCATTAACCAGTATTTGGTGCAATGTTTCCCAAAGTTTAGTTAAGTGAAGGATTTCAATTACACCATAAATTGTGAGGTAGGATCGAGAAATACTCGGTGTCCACGAGAATCAACGGTGCAACTGACTGCACCGAAATTTGGTTAAAGACACAAAACTTTGACGGTGACTGTAAGCTGAACGATATTTGTTTACGACACCATGTTTTCTTTATAACTCGGTCTCTCTGCATCGGGACGACTAATGCATGTTTCAAGTATCAACTTATTTAGGTAGGTAAATATTTCATTTAAATGAAATTTTTATTTGCATTCAGTTCATAACTATTGAAGTTCATTTCTTTTATGTTGCTTTTTTGAATTTTGTTGGTGGTATAAAATGGTTAGAGTTATGTCATAAAATATAATAATAGCTTTGTTACGGTAATAATTTTGCTAATAGCTTTAAGATATTTTTTTCAGGTAAATAATTTTGCTACGGTAATATTGGCCTGCATTTGAGAGCTTTGAAAGTACCTAATAATGGTGTAACCTTTCTTTGCTTTTATAAAAGAAAGAAAAAGAAGGAAAGAAAATAAGTGTTTTATTCCTTCAAAACACCTACTTTTGGTGCAACCTTCTACTAATAATTGGAGCTAGTGAATACACCAAAATATGGTAAAATTGACCTCCATTTTACGTAGCCAGCAAATGAATACCGATTTTGGTGCAACGAGGCTCGGAATTTTTATCAGTGTTGCGATAAAAGTCCTACTCTAGTGAAATTCTAGGGATGAAATAAAAATCATTTCTGACTACTTAGTAAATATTTAGTAAACAATTGAACCCATGTGACACCAGAAATTTTTTTTAATGATTTCTGGGTGTTCATAAATAAGAAGAGAAAGTTTTAATTAAGAGTTGATAACAAATATCAGTACTAGATACTAATATTTCATTTCGTGAAAGATTTTTAGAATAAATAAGCTAGTGTTTTGATGCATGGTCAAATGTAATAATCGAATAAGCGCTGTTATTTTAAGAGATTAAGTAACTTCAAACTTATTCATCCATACTTTAAATATTTTTTTTAAATATTTTAAAGTATTTACGTATATTTTCATGAAATATTTTTGATACAAGATGCAGTAAATAGGCTTGTATAATGATTACAACGCCAGTAGCTTTTCCAAAAAATGTATTGTTAAAGATAGTCTTATATCCTAAAATTTGGAGAAGCGCCTAAAAATTAAAATAAAAAAATATTACAATTTTCTTACATTCAGGTTTCAAATTTAAAAAACTTTGAAGCTACAAGAGGTGTAAATTAAACTTAAAACTTGGCAAATAGAA
Organism: Parasteatoda tepidariorum; assembly: GCF_043381705.1. Lineage (NCBI taxonomy): Eukaryota > Metazoa > Arthropoda > Arachnida > Araneae > Theridiidae > Parasteatoda > Parasteatoda tepidariorum. Next base: position 9,735,807 of record NC_092214.1, read on the forward strand.
ATTTAGTTGAATCTTCAATTTCAGTCAAATTTTGTCTGCCATTTAGAAATTATTTTAAAATCCCCAATGATTCAAGGGTGTTTCTATACAAAATCTCATGTTATCTTTAACTTTATTTCATTATTAGTAGAGTTGAATAAAATAAACGAAATTCATTTTGCAATATTTTTGTTTGTGATTAAGAATGTTACAACTAGATCGTTCGTGGATTCATTCCGTGTATTTCTTATGAAACTTTGGTCCAAAATATACTTGAAATCCAAGACTTCTGTTTGGACACCTTTTTGAGTATTTTAATATTTAATGCTTATAAAAAATGTGATAAAAGGAGATTATTTATTTTATATACTTTACTCTCAAACGTTATTGAAATACCTGGTTACTTAACACAGTTGAACATTTCTAGTTAAATATCCGTAAACTTCACTGTCATTTAGAAAGAAGAAAATAGTTTCTTGTCTTGGGAAGAACTTACATATTTGATTTTAGTATTTTAAATACATTTTCACTTCATTCTCTTTTGGTAAAAAAAAATTCAGAAATTCCGTGGATAAAGTTACCCATATAACCGAGTAATTTTGTTCAGAAAATTATTTCTATTCAAAACTACTTCTAAAGTCCATTTCGACAAAATACCTTTGACAAAGAAGAAAAAAATATACTTGAGAATAGTTGAAAAATTTTTATTTATTATTTTTATTAATTATATTAATGCTTTAAATTTAATTAAACTCAAAACTTGGCACATAGAAATATAGTTGGATCTCCAATTTCAATCAAATTTTGTCATTTTAAAACTACAGTTTTAATATTGTGATTTATCTTTAAATTTATGCGTAATTTTACCATTCATAAGAGTTTTCTATAATTTTTAAATTCTTACAGGTCGTAAAAGCACTTTAAAAAAATTAATACCACAGCATAATTAAAGGGTAAGATTTGCTATGTTTTGAGTGTTATGCCTTATATGGCTATATTTGTGTAACGTTTGTTATATTTTGGTTTTGGCATCCCAGAGAGCTTGCTGAGTCTTGAAAAAAAGCGTTATAAAGAAACCACTACAAGTATCATAATAATACATGGGGCGCTTTTTCAAACTTAGGCGTAAAAATCAGTTGAAAATAGTATTCTGGAAGTCTCATGACGAATTTTAACCCCAGTGCCTTAGCTTTACACAGCCAATCATCCATTAACCCTACATATTGGTGCATTATATAATCTGATACTTTAATCAATTTCATTTCAAACCGAAAATAGAGAAATTCGCTGGCCGTACAGCATTTAATGTATAAAGAAGTTTGTCAAAATACAAGTACAATCAAAATTAGAAAAAAAAGCAATTGAATTACCAAATAAAGAGCAAGAAGACTGCCACAAAAATACAACAGAATGTTTAGAAATTATGCAGGGTTCCCACGACCTGGAAAAATAAAGTATGGTAGCTAATATTTTTCAAGACTACCGAAAAATACTTAAATTTATTTCTCATTTATGAACTACGAAATTATTCCTGAGTTATTTTTTGCACCCATATATATTTCCTTTAAATAAAATATTTATTGATAGCTCAAGACATCTTGATCTATCTCACTTTTGCTACCACTTTAAAAAAAATTTCCTGACCGTGGGAACCCTGTTATGCAAGTCAATGAAAACGTTATATAAATTAAACGTTCACTTTAGCTAATATATCCACCTGAAATTTAACGTTTAGTGTATTGGACAACATTTCTTACAATTTTCTTATCTAAAAAATATTTCAAGCTATTTTTCTGTTAATACAGTGTGCAAAATAAAAAAACGGACCATTTTGAATAATTTTTGAGAAGGTGGTTTCAAATATACGAATGAATTAGTGCAGACGATATTTTAAGTTACGAAATCAGACGCAAAAACGCACTTCCTCTGAATAAACATGCGTATTTGTCAACGAATTCGGATTTCTGACTCCCAAAATGTAGACAGTAGCCACAGTCTGGAAAATGATTCTCGTGTCTGATTTCGTAATTCAAAATATCGTCTGCACTAATTATTTTGAATATTTGAAGTTACCCTCTCAAACCATTAAGATTGCCCCAGAAAGTGAAGACTCAACCATTAGATCAAAAGTTATTGAGGTCGACCCGTTTTTTATTTTGCGCACTTTACTCCATTGCAAAACGATTGTTTGTGTAAAAACTAATTTGGATTTACCCTCTTTGGTTTCAGTTTTTAATAACAATGAAAAATTGTAAGAATGATTAGAAATTCGATTCAAAATTCCAGCTGGGTAGTTTTATAGCAAACATCTCATTATTTAATTCTAGTAGGTTTAGTTTCATGCTCAAACTATGAAGAAAAACACTATAAAAATATCTTACAATATGCACAAATTTTAATTTATCATTTTTTATGCAATAACAAAAAATGATTAAGTTAAACGAATGAAAATTTCTTGCTTTATTATCACATTAATGAGTTCTTTTATTTGAGTAAAAATCGTATTTTACGCCATTATTTAAAGTATATTAAGTACTTCAATAGACAGGCATTAAATAATAACCTCACTGGTAATGTTTTCGCAATACGTTTTATAAAACTGCCGTTTTTAGAAGTTAGTTTGGGTTTAACGAATTTTTGCAAATGACTGAGTAAGAAATAAAATCTCTTTACGTTGAAAAAGTTTTGTTTCGCGTGTTTTAAATTATTGCCCAGCAATTTAATTATAATATGAAAAACCATAGAGAATAAGACATAAATATGAATTCTGAATGCAAACTAAAGCTTTGCGTCCAACGTTTAGTTGTTCAAACAGCATCGAATTCTTTGATATCATGTAAGCGTCGTGACTTACACTACAATGAACATTGAGAAGGTTTAAAAAAGCTCCCGAGTTCTAATGAGAACGAAAATGTAAATTACACTTTCATCTGAAATGTTATAAAGACTGGAATTTTCTTGAAAAAAATATGTTATCAGTTAACAGTCTTCATTAAAACATTCAATTAAAACCGAAATTTAGCATTTAACTTTGCCGTAGTGATTTTAATCAAAATGCATTTGAAGTAGCGAAAAAGTGTGGAATATTGATTATTTATATCTCTAGAGCTGCAGATTTGTTGCGGGAAAAACGAACTTTATTTTAATGAATATTCGCGAGAAATCTGGAAAATTTCGCTTAAGTGTAATTAAAGAAAAAAAAAACATTGATGTGATATAAATAATAAAAAAAAAACATCCAGAAAAACATTTATGCAATATTACTATTTTTATTCAAATGAACAGAATTATGTCACCAAAATATAGCACATTGTTAAATTATTCCCATGAATGCTTTATATTTATTTCGTCAATATTGTTTCGTATTGGTTTGCCAACATTTCCAGCCTCAAAGGATTTAGAAATTTCTTTGTGCCTGGATTATCCCCGTATTTCAGTAGTTTCAGAGGAAGGCCAACTAAACTTCTTGTTGTGTTCTTATCGTACTACAGGAAGTATCTTTATTAATTTATCATCCAGGGATACTGGCCCAAAGGACAAAGGTGCTCCCAAAGGGTTTTTAATTTGACCCATCAATCATCGAAAATATTAATAAAAATATAAAAGAAAAGAGCAGAAATTTTTTCCAGCCAGTAACAGAAAGTTACTGATCTAGTTTAGAGCTTTTCTCAAAGCATAAGAATGTTGCCATTTCGTTATAAAAGTTCTACTCATTCAATGGGTTCAGACTTTGCAGAAAAATGTAATTATTTATGAGTTTGCAAAAATGTACTAAAAAAGAAAAAAAATTGCAAGTCAATAAAATTAATAAGAAAAATTATAATTTCGAAATTATAGCAACTGCCATCGCATTATTTGATATTGTATTAGTAAAAATTTTTTTTTTACTGAATACTAGTTAATTCTGAATAACAAGTTAACTTTTAGGATAAATGCAAAATTAAGTTATCTTTCGTGTTGTAAATTAATCGTAATTTGTTTCGAAAGTATATTTGTTTAAATTTATTTACATGAATTGTTTTTATTATCTACACTGGAACAAAGAATAATTACACATTTATAACTCATTCTTACTACTTTCAAACAGAACCTAAATATTACCCGCATTTATATAATTGCAGCACTAGGTTGGGCCCCGATCTTGTAATTTTATTTGGCTTACTATCTGAAAATTGTGCATCTCTGATCTAATGAATGAAAAGACAGGATTTGGATTAACAATTTTCTTCACATTTTGCTATTTATCTATTTTTCTAAATCATTTATCAGCTATAGATTATCTTTTTTAAAACTACAAAAAAGTCCTAATTGTTGATAAAATGTAAGTGAAAAATTTTAAAAAAAGGCAATTTTTGCGCATAATAAAGTATTTCGAAAAATTCACGGAATTATAGAAGAAAAAAAAGTTAAAGAATTACGAAAATCATTGCGTTAAACATGCCGCCCTATTTATAAGTCATACTCGCTTAAAATGACTCACTTAAAATATAATTTTTATTATATTTTAAGTAAAAATTTCGTGTCAGGCAGTTTAATGGCTTTATGCACTTTTGAAATCATGTCACATTCTCTATAAGATATTGGGAATAATTTTAGGATTTCTATAAAAATCTCAGATTCTTTTATATAGAGAAGATTTTTTATAGAAAACTTTAAATTATAAGAACCAAAAGAATGGTAAAATAGCCATTAAATTATCAACTATTTAACGACTAATTTTGGGTTATAGAATATGATTCGGATGTTTGAATGAAATTTTATATTTCTGAAATTCCTGCAATTTCTGAAATTTTATATTTATATTATATTTACATATAATGTGAGACACAGTCTTAAAGATTTTATATGCAACTCATTTTTACGGTTTGGTGTTTTTTTTCTCTTCAAAACAGCGTTTCGCACAGACATTTACTGAGACGCATTTTTTTTTTTTTTACTCTGGAGTGCAGAATTAAATGGCAGCCATTTGCAAATTAATTTAAAATCCCTAATCATTTAAGGGTGTTTATTAACAAAGTCTCATATATTATCTTTAACTTTATTTCCTTAATAGTTGAATAAAATAAATGAAATTCATTTTGCAATATTTTTGTTTTTGATTAAGAATGTTACAACTAGATCGTTCATGGGTTCATTCAGTGTATTTCTTATGAAGACTTGGTCTTGATATTTATTTATTTACACTATCTCTAACCTTCATTATTTTCCAACGTCTTTATTATCCCTTACCTTCATTATTTATCCTATATACTTTACTCTCATACGTTATTGAAGCAGCAGTAAAATTTTTAGTAAAATATCCGTAAACTTCACGGTCATTTGAAAGAAGAAAATAGTTTCTAGTCTTGGGAAGAACTTACATATTTGATTTTAGTTTTTAAAATACATTTTCAGTTCATTCTCTTTTGGTAAAAAAAGAAATCAGAAACCCTGTGGGAAAAATTACCCATACAACCGAGTAATTTTGTCCATTTCGATTCAAAACTGTTTCTAAAGTACATTTCGACAAAATACCTTTGTAAAGGGAAAAAAAGCAGAAATATACTTGAGAATAAATTAAAAAAATTTATTAATTATATTGATGCTAGGCTTTCTTTAAATTGTTATATTCTCCTTACAAAGTTTTAGTGGATTTTTTCCTTATAAGCAAAATGATAAAAAAGGAACATATAATACATATATATGTTCTCTTTTTTTTATACATTATATATGGACGTCATATGATTACGCAGGTAGGCAAAATCTTGAGAAATATTCTCCTGGAAAGAGTTTGCCGTTTCCTTGGAGTTTGAAAACAATGCTGTCAGCTGGATTCTTCCACTTTTTCAGGAAATGTGTACTCTGTTCAAATTCAACTTATCTTTGGTTATCAGAAAAATTTCGTCGTTCCCCGATTATCCCGAGTTAACTCGGGTATGTATAGATTGCAGATATTTATTAAACAAGAAAACTCGGGGGAATTTGTCAGTAACTTTTGTTTTATCACGTTTTTACTCAGACGGAAGTAAAAAAATAATAATCTGCTGTTATTGGAAGTTTTGCAATTTTGTTTGAGAGTTTTGCTGTTGAATTATGAGACTGCACAGGTGTTTTGCGTGTTTGTAAATAAGATGGTTGCTGAGTTTACAAAGAAAAAAAATGGCGTATCCCTTCACTGGCGTTTGGAAAGTATAACTTTGTGTTGTCCCTTGTTTTAAAAACTATCAAACAAAGACTAATATTTAACTTTTTTTCAATTTGCCCGAGATAAAACGGGATAATAAACTGATGTTAAATTAAATGTTTTTTACTCATAAAAAAAATTACAATTTCATCTTAAAACTTGTGTGCTATGTTTTGTTTTAGTTCCTTGTATTTATTAATGAAATTAAAAAAATATGTTGACTTTTTCATTTTTTTTATTCAAAGAAACTGGCAAAGGAAGAGGTTAAAAGTATTGGTTGAAAGTTAATATCCCGAAAAATTTTGCGACTTCAAAATCTCCGGCTTGCAAATATTTCTTCATCCGAACTGGCTGAACAGTTAAACTTGGGATTTGATTTTAGAAGTTCTTCACGAAGTGCGGAATTAATATCATGCAATGAAGTGTATACACGTCGAACTTAGGGCAAATTGTCTTGGTCCTATTCTGATTTTTTTCGAAACGCTTACGACCAATAGTTTTAAATAGCAATAGGATAGTGGACTGTTTTTTTTACTGAAGTGAAAGTAAATAGAGATGAATAGTTTATTATTAAAAATAGTAAGAGCTTCTTTTACTTCTAATAAAAAAAGCTATAAGTAAAATGGCTTTGCAGCATGTTTTTTTTTTCTTTTCCGTCTTGGTTTTAATCCGGCTTCAGATGTTTAAAAAGCGAGGAAAAAAGAGCTTTTGTATCATATGCTTCGCATTCTTGTATTCAAGGAAATCTAGGATTCGGCCTTATGGAACAAAGGACTAGTATTTGCTTTGCTTGCTGTTTACTCGCATATTTACTCAAATCGACTCTCACCGTCTAAATCATAGTTTACGTATGTGATTAGTTTCGGACCACGACCCCCTCCCCTTAATTGCAGGAAAAATACTTAGTTCTTCAATTGGTAATAAAAAGGAATCATATTGCCAAATAATATTCTTATTGTATTTTAACGAAATTTCAAGTTTTGGCAATCAATGGTAATTTTTTTTATTTTACACGACGAGTATACACGTTATATGCACCGTAATAGAGATTTGGTTCGACGCGTATATACTTCAGGCAAGCTTTACTAGTTAAGAAACGAATAAAAAAATCAGTATCTTCTCAATCACTCTAGACTATTTTGTTTTCCAATCGTAATAAAACTCTCCGCGAGAGTTAGTGAGAGGTGGGCAAAGTTATTCCCATTTTCCCATGGTAACAATGTACAACAACAAAAAAATAACATGAGTATTAAGGTATGCAAATAACACGATCATATATTTTCAATAGTCATTACTTGAAGCACAAATATAAATAATATGAAGATTTTATGGACTTCGAGGATCAAAGTTGCTATGGTATTTAAACTGTTTGTTTAACAGTAAAAATTTTTTTAAAAAAAAAACTCTATAAATTAATTATTTTCACATTAATAAACTATCACAAAATAGAAATAGTTTTGCCTCATTTTAAAAAATGACAGTTTGCAGCTCCGACTATTTACAGATCACTCAAAGGCCAATAAGTAAATGCTCTTCGCTATCCAAATTTGTTTTCTTTTTTCTTTTTTTTTTTTAGAATGGGCTACGTTACCCCGGTGAGCAAAGAAACCCCAGTTGGCTGACGAAAAGTTTACAATTATGAAGATTTAAAGGTATGGAAAGAATTCTGGTCTAGACATTTATAATAAAAAATGTAATTTACATTACTTTTAATTATTTTAGCGCTATTTAAAAAAGTAAATCTCCGACTTGAACAATTTTCAGAAAGAATAATTATTAATCATTTAACAGTAATCTTAAAAAAAGATAAAATTGTATGTACATAATTCACTTGAACGAAACCAGAATTGTAGTTTATATCCTGTCTTTGAAAGAAAATACATTTTATTTGATTTCTTAGTTATGCTCATACTATTTCTAAATTACTCTCTGAATAATTTTCAAAAAAAGACTATTCATCACTTAAAAAAAGATAAAATTGTAGAAGCATAGAAATGCACTTTGTGAATAAAGAGAATTAACATTTATATTCAATCTTTGAAATGGGAAATGGAAAGCATATTCGAATAATACTGAAAATACAGCAGAAAACGCTAAAAATTAGATTTAAAATTTGATGTTGATCTATATTTTGAATTTGAAGAATATACTTTTTTTTCAAATTTCTTTAATTCAATTTCAGTATATAATTTCCTATTAGAAAGAGGAAGCAAAATAAGGAAAAAAAAACAGACTGTAAACGGAAAAATAAATTTGAAAAAATGTACAAAAATTCAGAACAATATGCATTTGAAATGAGATTTTATAAATAAGTGGTTTAAAATTGAAACACTTCAATGAGCAGAAGGAAAATGAAAATTAAAACCAGCATCATCGCAATGAAATTAAAAATATATTCTAGGACCCTGCAATAAATCAAATTTGGAGGATTTCATAGGAATAATTGAATATATATATATTCAATTATTACCTTTTGAATCAGTATCATTTTTTCAATTCATGCTTTAATCTGATTGTTGAGATTTTTTTATTTCTTTTTAAAATTAATACTGCAAAATTTAAAAAAAAATCATTATACTCCTTAGCGACAAATGTATGACTTACTATTACTATTAATTGTAACTCATACATTTGTCGGTTGATATATTACGGACTTATTGGATATACTTTAATTATGACAATGCTTTTGAGCATTAAAAGCCTTCAATTTATTTTTATATGTAATTGAATTTTTCTGTGTACTGTAATTTTTATTGTGTATTTCTCGATGAATTATTAAAATTTTATGTAATTTTGACCTAAATAAACGCTCTATGTGCATGCTATGGAATGCAAAAACTGAACAGCGTAGAGAAAGGGAAAATGGTATCGAAAATTTGTTTTCACTCATTTAAAGTTCAAAAAAAATCTAGAAAACATCTTTCGTTTAAAATAACTATTTTTCAGTAAAGTTTTAAAATTGTAAGAAAATGTGAATAAATTAATGATTGTTTTTCAAAATTAAGTTTGTTTCTTATCTTTACTACTTTCCAAATCTTTTCAAATGTAAAGATAAAAAAAGTATGATAATAAATGTAGAATGACAAAATAGGAAACGAGACACTCGAATAACTCTGTATTTTATGATTGGATTTTCATATACTAAGAAGTAATATTAATATTTTTATAGACTAAACATTCTAAATATTTTGTGCACATATTTTAAGTAAAAAAGTCAGACACTAAAAAGCACATTCTTTGGATAAATATGCATTTTTTTGAATTTTTGATTTTTAAATTGCCAGAAATATCTGGAAAATTAGATCCAAACAATTTAGTCGGGAGAGAGATGAAAATTTCTGCAATTTTATCTTAAGGCTGTTTTTGGAAGGCTCCGTCATAATATGAAATGATGCTTTTTTATGAATAATAGGCTATTTTTCTAACCTATCTATAGTCAACTCTTATTTTGAAAATGGCGTGAAATGTCAAAAATCACAGTTTTGTGAAAATGAAAAGCGTTCCAATGCAGCATTACCTGGGCTCATAAAAATTTGCAAAAACTAACAATAAGGTAGTGATTTTGATTATTTTCTTCTGGGTGGAAAAATGTCGCCAAATTAGCTATTTTTAAAAATGACTTTTAAAATACTTAAGTTTTTTGTCTGCTCTAAGTCCCAGATAATTCTTCACGTGATTAATAGTTTAAAATCCTCGCATTGCTTCAAGTGTAAGGAACTTAAACTATAGTTTTTTATTTTTCTTGGCGACTGAGTTTCGAAAAACAGTGTTAATTATGCTTTCTGCTCATATTACCACGTCTCTGAAATAATTGAAACGAATCAAAAACATTAAAGCCCTCAATTATAAACTGTCTTTATCCAAAGATGGTTCCAAATAAAAAAAATAGGTTATGCTTATTTATTATTTGATATATTAATGATTATAATATTAAGTTATATTTTGAATTGAATTGTCAGATAAACAAATTCATTGTGAATTACGTAATTTTAAATGATAATATTCAACATCTGAATGAAGTTAAAATAGTTTTCAAAAAATAAAAAGTTTACAAATACGACCATTTTGATGAGACCACTCTAATTTAGGATTTAGTGGGAGAAAAAATGAAAATTTACATAATTTATATTTCCGAAATTTTTCGATATTTCTTCAATTAAATAAAAAAAAATAAAACTTATAAAAACGAATTTTTTTACATTAAAATTGCATAAATGCAATATTTGTTTTTAATTTTTAAATTCATAAACTGCTAGAGTTTTTATTAAGGCTTGAGTAAGTTTTAAAAGCATTAACTAAATACTCTTTCTTACGAAAAATACTTTTGATTAGTCTTTTAAGAGGACTTCCAGTTTTAACATTTCTAAAATTGTTATAAAAATATTGTAATAAATGAAAAATTTTATTAATAATAATAATTTTTAAATTATAAATAAAATTATTTTTTTATTTTATTGTAAAATCTATTAACATTTTAGGTAAAAAAAAATAACATTTGTAATTTTTTGCGAAAAATTTTATTTATTTTTGCAAGCAATTTAAAAAAGTGGGATGTAATGTTCTTTACACTGATATTTATATTAAAAAAAATTTACTAATATCAAGGTCAGAAAGGGGTTAAATAAGTACTTTTTAGCATGAGTTACAATCTGATACAGATACAATTGATTTATCATTTACAATAATCTATAAATGATAATGCCCATACAATAAATGATAAATTACAATCTCACAACTAGCTATAACAACTAGATCAATCGTAATTTAGAAAATTAGTCAAAATGAAAAAGTTGGAAAAATTAGAAAATTGTTTTTACACAGGAATTGATTTATTTTTTAAATTAAATCAAATTATTAATCAGGATTATGAAATTTTTTAGTCTGATTTCATTATTCCTGATGTGAATTACTTTATCTATTTAAGATGTTTCAAAGTAATCTGTAGTTGCCTTAATGTTCTTCTTTTCTAACCTGTATAAGTCTAAGAAACAGCTTTTAATATCCTTTTTCGAAATGCTCTTCAATTTGGGTTTTCTTAAAGTCTTCAACATCTTAAGCCTTGTTTTTACTGCACATTTTTCAGCTTCGGAATCAAAAAGTATTATAGTATGGTGAAATCTGCAAAGCTTCAGAAACCGAAAAAACTGGCTAAATAAACAAAATTTAAGCCCCATTAACATCTGAATAAAAGAACATTCCAAATGAAAACTTCAAAAGTTGCTTCTGAAGCTTCTACGACCAATTACAGAAGTATTACACTGCAAAAACTATGGTATAATAGTTCTCCGAATTTGGTACTGAACAACCCAAAAATAATGAGGAGTAACAAGTTAAAATAAAATCGAGAACCAACACAGCTGCGACTGATCACAGTTGTCCCCTAGGAAATCTGGGACACGACACAAGCACTCCTTGCGGCGCACGTCTGACTTATTAGTGTACACAACAAAACGGCCCTTACTTAAGAATCAACCCTCCTATTTTTGTCTAATTCAGATTAACGAAGTGAAACTAGTAGAAAATTACCAATAAGTTGCTTTAAATAATTACAGATTTTTGGGCTGCATTCAGCAACATTGCTCTGAATAAACGGTATTTGAAGTACTATTCGGAAGAAAGAAAATGCTAATGGTGACTTTACCAGACAATGGATTAAAAAGTTTTTGAGTATTTTAAGTGCATGCTTACATGAACTCCGCACTTCCATTCTGCCATCAATAGGTTTTTTCTAATTCTATGATTTCACTTATTTGCGCAGATTGGAGTTGCGCGGACTTCAATTCAAGCTACACTGTAAAAAGTTTCCGTGTCATTTCACACTAAAAATGGTCGCAACTACTCTAAACCATAGAGGTGTAGTGAATACTAAATATAACTCTTGGTATTTCACTACACCAAGAACCAAGGCTAGTTTCTTGTATAGAGAAACACAAAAAACTACTTGGACTTATACCAAGAACTTTGACACTACTTATCATAAAGTAGCTATTACCATTTTAAGTATTCAGGCACTAAAATTTGCAATTACAGTGAGATATAATATAAAGAAGAGTCAGTATTTTTTTAACGTTAAAATATATAGTATAATATTCTAAAAATATTGAATAAAATAGGCAATTTTTAAAAATTATAATATAATTATCCTTATTACACAACTTAAAACTGACATACATTTTGAAACGGTGAAATTTTTGTGTAGATGTATAGGAGCCATGAAGAGAACAAGAAAGCTCCAACCATTTTGTAATTGATTGTAAACAAACCAATCCAAAGCAAAGAATATACACAGGGAAAGAAGTCTAGCTTCCATTGATATAATGTAAACCAGTCCCCCAATTTAAAGGCCTGTTTACGCGGTCCAAGTTCTTGAATCCGAGAAATTGGTAGAATTTTTCTGTCCAAGAAATTGGATGATTCGTCGACACTATCCAAGTTCTTGAAAGTCAATGATTGGTCAGAAGAAACACTTGCTCATGCGCATTATTCATATTCAACATTATAAAATCATACTTACATGACTTTAAAATTACTGAATAAATTCAAATAAAATCCTAATAACACAAATAGACCGTAACAGATTAACTTATTTTCACTGAAATATATGAAAACAAACAACAAAATGACGCAATCTGATGTCTCCTCGTTGACGTTACAAAACTTAAGAAGCTGATTGGTTAAAGGAGGAAAAACTTGGATGAAAAGTAGAGCATGCTCTACTATCGTCCAAGAACTTGGACCAAGTACTTGGATGATTGTTTACACGATCCAAGCTCAAAGCATAACAAGTTTCCATCTATATCAATCAATCTCGGTCCAAGAAATTGGATCGTCTAAACAGGCCTTTAGATGCAGTCCCTGTGTGTAACCAATCAGCGTCTTAGGTTTTGTGACGTCAACAAACAGGTATCAGATTCAGTCATTTTGTTGTCTCTTTTCATATATTTAAGTCTAAATAAATTGATCTCTTACGGTTTATTTGTGTTATTATGATTTTATTTAAATTTATTTAGTAATTTTAAACTTATGTAAGTATTATTATATGATGTTGAATATGAACAATGCGCATGCGCAAGTTTTTCTTCGGACCAATCAGTGACATTCAAGGACTTGGATAGTGTCGACGAATCATCCAATTTCTTGGATAGAGAAATTTCTCCCATTTCTCGGATTCAAGAATTTGGACCGTGTAAACAGGCCTTAAGGGAAAACAATATTTAGATCCAAAAGCAGAGTTTGTTGAAACGGGTTTGCACCCTCCCCTCCTCCTAATCAATACTGGAATTGGGAAAGTGTTGGAAGAAAAGTTCTCTTTTTATTTATGGTTGGTTTGCTCTGCATTTTTACACTATTTGCAAACAGTGCTGTACTATTAAGATATTTCTTTGAGAATATATTCACATTATCCATGTTAATTAAATCTGCATTTCAACATAGAAAGAAGGAATAAAATGGCGGGAGGCAGCGCACCCAACTATGCAAATAGAGTTGCCCAACAACCGTTTTATGTCACTTTGTTTCGTATACTCTGGATCTTAAATCAAATGATGCTTTGCTAAATCTGAATATGTTGCTCACAACGGTTTTGGGTCCCCCAAAATACAGGAGCTAGCGGCTAGCCGCAATTAGGGAAATATGGTCCCTATAGTTTGGTCAGGAGAGTGATTCAAAGAAGTTTAATAAATATTTATTATTTTTCATTATTTAAATTAACAATAGTCGAAAATTTCTGAAATCTAAGGTATACAATTTTTACATCATTTTAAAGTACGTAATTTTACATGGCAAGACACAAAATTTGGGCGAAATCGGTTGAATAGTTTCTGAGAAAACAAATTTTAAATGCCTGACTTTTCTGAAATTCAATATTTCAGGAATTATTCAACCGATTTTGCTCAAATTTTGTGTTTTGCCATGTAAAATTACATACTTTAAAATGATATAAAAATTCAAAATTTTTGCGACCAAAATAATAAGAAAATAATAAATATTTACTAAAAGTTATTTTTTGCGTGGAAATATCTTAGGATAAACAAATTTCATTATTGTGTGCAAAACGTTTTCAGTTTGCTTAAAAAGTTCAAGATATAGCAAAATACACCAAGGTAAAAAAACATCAAGGGGTCCAAACTTTGGAGAGCTCTACTGACCAAACTATTGGGACCATATCTTCCAGATTAGAGAAGCCTTCTATATTTTGGAGATCAGAAATCTGAATCCGTCGAATTTCTACGAATTTTTCCCCCCTATTTTTTACGCACTGTACATATTACTAGATTTTCATTTACAATCTCTACTTTGTTATTAAAAAGTCAGATATTTTTCTGCACATTCCGCTCGTATTATTAGCAAATCGATGGCTAACTTCACGAACGTCAAGTTAAAAAAACAAAAACAATCGTACTAGATAAAGACAAATTATTGTAAAATTAGCAATCAATTAATCCTTTATTTCTGTTTTTTATCCGTGTCTATGAAATTTTATATCTTTACAACTGTTTTTAGGAATATTGGTTGATAAAAAGGTTGCTTAAGTTGCTTTAAGTAGTTCAATAAATTAGCTTTAATAATAAATAATTCATAAATCTGTAGGCTCTTATGAATTCTAAATTAAATCTTGTATGCAAACAAATGTGCAAAAAATAAATATACAAGAAAAATATTGAAATAATATTGGTCGGTATTTTTTGGTAAATAATATTGTCTTTCGGTATCATATTTTACAAATTTTTCGATATTATATATTTAGTTATTATATTATAAAAAATATTGTTTTTTTAGTAAAAAAGAATTATACAGGCTACAAGGAAATATTACTAAAATTAGGAACTTAAGCAATAAAAAGTTTGAGATGATTTAGTTATTGTTGACTCCCTCGTATTAGTAGCTCAACGACCTGAAGAAGAATTTAACGAGGACCGAGCACATGATGATCACAGTGGACACTTAACGATAACTGACAGTGATGCTTGACTTCGGTGTCCTACTGGAAACCGGGTCCACTGCGGGACCACTAAAGCAAGTACATAACAAGCAGAATTTTATGGACAAGCAGAATATATACTATTTTTATATCAAATTAGTTTCTCTTTTAAAATCAGTACACAAATCAAAATATATTCTATGTTTATTTCTTGTTCAGTGAACAAAAAAAAAAGACTACCCCTAAATAGCCTTTGATCTAATATTTTTACTTACTAAAAATTCAGTTTCATGAGTTTTAAAAACACATTTAAAATAAATTAAGTAACATATGAAATAAGTTACGAAATTAAACTCAAAAACGTACTTTTGTTAAAAAAAAAAAATATCTTCCCGAGACCAGAGATTTAAATAATTTCATATTCTATAGCTTGGACGAAAGCAAACTCATAAATACCATATTTTTTTTAAAAATTTCAATTAATTAAACCTAATTATCATTTGTTAGACGAAAATGATAAACTTCGAAAACTCGTAAATGCGGTAAAATATTGTCAAACAATTTGAACTTTTTTTTAAACTGAATTAAAAATTATTGAAAGACGCTAATTATTACATAAATAATAGTTTTTAGCATTTTTTTTACATATTGTTGGATATTTTTATTATATATTTTTCACATTTTTGTCATGAAAGAAAATTCAGACTAAATAATAACATGTATATATGCCATAAACCTTTCAAAAAGAATACTTCGATCGAATTGACACTTTTTGGGCCGGGAAAGCCTGGTTGGTAGGGCACTGGACTCACGTTTGGGAGAACGCGAGTTAGAATTCAGCCGGCCGAAGACTCCCTGTGTAGTAAATGATGACTGCTGCAAGTTAAATCTGTCGGGTCACAAAATCCTCCATGTTCCCATAACAAATTATACCTCTGGGGTTACTGAATTGGAGATTGATTGTTCTCTGATTAAGGTCAAAATTAAGCACTATAGATGAATGTATAAATAGGTTCGTCCTATAAACGGATGTGACGTGTGTGTGTGGCAGAAGTCTAATTCCTGGCCATAGATGGTGCCTTTGAAAACAAGAACAATCGCACCCCTTGCTTTAATGGCCTACGACAATAACAACATTTACAATTTTTATTATAATTTTTCCTCGCAATTAAAATCTCCGGCAACGAGGGTAACTAAGCATCATTTAACCATGCAAGAAAATAACTTTAAAATATTATTTTCAAAGCGATGAAATTGTAGTAAATTTTGTCCAACTTAGACTCATGAGACCTTGTACAATTTTATTACTTAAAAATCATTTATGATTTTCGTTGTTTTGCCTATATAAAAATATAATTACTTTTACCATTATTAATCTGAATATATTAAGTACAAAGAAAAATTCTAAAAAGCTTTCAAAATTTCATTCATGTAATTTTACATTCAGTTTTATGGCGCGTCTTAATATATAAGGTTTGTGGATTTTTTCATGATCAAAATGAGAAGAAATACAACATAAAAATATCCAACACCGCTTAAATTTGCTAAAAATTAAAGCTCATCACTTTTTATATGATAATTGAAAATATTTTTCGAAAAAACCTTTAATTAAATTTTATTTTATTTTTAATTTTCCATCTAATTTAAGAATTTACTTTCTTCCAAACTACGTAACTCTAAATAAAGTCTCAAGAAGATATTGCATTCAGTAATAATTCAAACGCAAATATCACGATACTTTTGAAACTCATTGCTTATTTAGAATATTTAAGTTCAGGTTGAAAAAGAGAACTATAATTTAGTAGTTATCTTTTATTTTATATTAGAATTAAATAGTCGTGAAGTAAGTTTAGAACATAAAATTATTCAAACTGTAATCATCGTTGAGGAAACGATTACTTTAAGAAAGAATTATTTAAAAACAGTTTCTCTCCATTTATTGAAAAAATCAGACAATTTAAATATACAAAAATAATTGATCTCTCTGAATACTTTTGATCCAAATGACCGGATTTTCACGTTCTAGTACTCAATTTTACTTTCTAGAAAAGGTTCATATATGCTAATTAATAAGTGCAAACGATATTTTAAAATACGAAATCAGACACAAAAACGTACTTTCACTGAACAAATATGCCTTTTTTTCGATAGATTATGAATTCTGTCCCTCTAGACATGAGGGCAGCTGCAGTCTGGGAAATATGGTTCGAATTGTTTGGTCAGGAAAGCAATCCAAAGTTTGGATCCCTTAAAGTAAATTTTTTTTTTGCGTATTTTGCCATGTCTCTAAAACCTTATAAGCAAATTGAAATATCTCTGCACACAATAATAAAGCTCATTTATTGAAAGAAAATTCCATTCGAAAATATTTTTAATCAGCATTTATTTTTTTATTATTTTAATTTTATTTAATAAGAGTCTAAAAGATTTTGAATTGTAAGATATACAAATCATCTCAGTGAATGTAGTTATATTAGGTAAAACACAAAATTTAAATGAAATGCTCATGGTAAATCGAATTTTAAAGAAGTAAATTTAAATTTCACTTCTCATCAACTATCATACCGACATCGCAAGCATTCCGTATTTTGCCTTTTAAAAATACATTCCTTAAAAATTTTCATAAGTTTGTGTACCTTACAATTTAAAAAATTTTCGATGATTATTAGATGAAATAATAAAAATAAATAATTTTTACAAATTATGTTTTGCATGGAAATTATATTTGGATCGAATTTTTTATCGAATTTGCGAATTTTTTTTCATTTGTTCAAATTTTGTATTTTGCCATATAAAAATGCATTATTTAAAATGATGCAAAAATTTGCATAACTGCCAATTCAGAACTTAAAATAATATAAAATAATAATAATTATTAAAAATAAATTTTTACATATAATTATTTTTGGATAAATGAATTTTATAATTTTGTGAAAAAATTTTTCAATTCATCTGAAAAAATATTCGAGAGTGAAATACACAAAAAATAAAGTTAGCAATTTTCGACCCCCTTCCTGACCAATTTATTAGGACCGTATTTCCCTGATTATTTCCATAATATTTTAATTAATAATGCTTAGGAAAAACTTTGTAAGATATACGAATTTTAACATTCATTTTAAGAACTATTATTCTATAAGGCAAAATACAAAATTCGAGCAAAATCAGTCAAATAATTCGCTTGAATTTTATATTTTACCTTATAAAATGAATATTAAAATTTGTAAATCTTATAATTAAATTTTTTTTTATTATTATGAAATGAAAAATAATAATTAGTAATTTTTTTTTTGCATGTAACTATGTTTCTCAAACTGCTGTTTACCCTCTATATTTTGATGGTCAGAAATAAAAATCCATCGAAAAAAAGGTATATTTGTTCAGAGAAAATACATTTTTATATCTGATTTCGAAACTTTAAACGTCGTCTGTACTAATAATTAACATATATGAGGCCACCCTCTTGAACTATTAAGTCCCAATACGTAAAAATCAGATCATTAGATCAAAAGTTATCCACGATGATTCATATTTTTTCGTTCCTCAGGGTTCAAAGCAAAAAAAAAGAATATTTTAAAAACCTATGATTAGGATTTCACATATTTTATCGTATGTGAAAATACGATAATTAGATGAAAAATCAGTTAGGTGTTCCATTTTACGCTCGGTACACATTGAATATCTTTGAATATAATGTTATAGCAAGCAAACGATTGTTATAGCAATGTTATAGCAAGTAAACGATAATACACTATTAGAAATTATGGCTTTTGATCAAAGAAGTGACGAAAATTGTGTAGCTGATTAAATTTGACCAGGTCTGCGGATTTTCTAGAAAAATCCTCAAAGAAAATGAACTTGGAGAAATGCACAATGGGCACAATAAATGAAATAAACTACATTCTAACCAATAAAACTGCATCCACAGTTGTATTCTCATCAAGTTATACATAAAAAGTGACCACGGACAATTAGCCATTTGCTTATGGTGTACCATGTTGTACCATTACATGTGATCTACATGTTTTACCAGCCGTAAGCAAATCATTAAAATGTAAATCTCTTAAGCAGAAAGTGCTCAAAACTGTGCTGATTTCTTCCCTGCAGAACATTTACGTCTTATTCACGAATAAAATTTTATATGATGTAAACAATTTTTTGCTTCATTATGTAGATATGTGATTTGGTAGTTATTATCAAATTATAGATAGTTAATATCTTAGATAAATAAACTGCTGTTTGTAGAAAATGCAACACCATGAAGGAATCATCAGAATCAAATGAAATTCGCAGCAAATGTCAATTATAGGATATTATGCAAATTAATAAAGTTTCAGAGCCATCGCGCGTGCGTGGCGCGCGCAGCGCCCTCTGAATTGATGCTGAAAGCGTATAAATAAAGTGCTGTAGCGGGACGTTGAAAATAGTCTATGATTATTTGTTAGTGGCAAACGTTTAGTGAGACCTGAGTATGCCTCCACGACGGAAGAATAAGAAATTCAAGCAACTTACGGAGTTTGAACGAGGGAGGATAATCGGCCTTCGAGAAGGAGGATTTTCCTATCGCGCAATAGCAGCTCGTATGCAGCGGAACAGTTCCACAGTGATGCGAGTTTGGAAGCAGTGGACCGACGAGCACCGAACAACTCGAAAAACAGGCACTGGACGACAGAAGGTGACGTCAGAGCGCGATGATCGACACCTGCTCCGCATGGCGGTGAATGATCGCACAGCTTCCTCCAGGCAGCTGGCAGCACATTGGTCTACTGCTACAGGTGTACAATTGTCGGCTTCGTCAATTCGTCGTCGTCTGCTGCGCCGTGGATTGCGTGCAAGGGTGCCATTATACAGGATTCCCCTCACGGCGGATCATCGACGGCTGCGTCGGCAGTGGGCTCTTGAGCACAGAGACTGGCGAGCTGATTGGCACCAAGTTGTCTTTTCAGATGAATCACGCTTCAATTTGTGGACCCATGATGGCCGTGTTCGTGTTAGACGTTATGCCGGTCAACGCTGCCTTCCTGAGTGTATTATTGAACGACATAGTGGTCGAACACCCGGAGTTATGGTCTGGGGTGCGATTTCGTATCATGGACGATCCAATTTGATACGAATTGAGGGTAATCTCAATAGCAACAGATACGTCCGTGAAGTGCTACAGCCCGAAGTCGTTCCTTTCCTTCAAGGCATCCCTGGAGCTATCTTTCAGCAGGATAATGCACGCCCACATGTTGCGCGGACTGTTAGAGACTTCTGTTCAGCACAACGCATGCAACTTCTTCCTTGGCCTGCTTATTCGCCGGATATGTCGCCTATTGAGCACGTGTGGGATATGGTTGGTCGGCGTCTCACTCGTGATCCGCGTCCTGCAGTTTCCAAAGACGAACTTTGGTTGCGCATACAAGCGATATGGAATTCTCTTCCTCAAGCAGATATTCAACATCTGTTTGACTCCATGCCACGTCGTATAGCAGCACTTATTGCAGCGCGTGGTGGCTGCACCAAATACTGATTTCGGACGCTTAATTTGTTTCTTTTGTTTTGAAAATTTCATCATTTATTTGTATCAGTACAAGTCGTTTCTGCATTAAATTTCATTTGATTCTGATGATTCTTTCATGGTGTTGCATTTTCTACAAACAGCAGTTTACAAAATTTATATATCACAATATTTAATAATAAGGATTACTTTTCTCTGAAAACTCAGTCGGCAAAACAAATATGTTCTTGATTAACTAAAATGATAATAATTTAACTAGTGAAAAATGTTTATCAATGTTTGTCATTATGTAGATATGTGATTTGGTAGTTATTATCAAATTATAGATAGTTAATATCTTAGATAAATACAAAATTTATATATCACAATATTTAATAATAAGGATTACTTTTCTCTGAAAACTCAGTCGGCAAAACAAATATGTTCTTGATTAACTAAAATGATAATAATTTAACTAGTGAAAAATGTTTATCAATGTTTGACAACGCCAGTACAACATTTACAATTATCAAAAGTCTAGTTTCGGAAAATTAGACAGAATCCTGCTTTTGAGATTTAAACTACGACTAAATGCCATGGTGGAAAGAATACAAATCCTGAAGAACAAAATAAATTATTGCTAATAATAAAAGACTTGAAGTAGTAACATTTAGAACTAAAATTAGAAGTAAAGGAGTCGTTTTGGGACTTAGACTGAATACACCTGCAAAGAAAATATTTTTGAATTTCAGTAAAAACTTAATCCCAAGAGCAGGTTACTTACTCAAGCTGCAAAAAAAGAAAGTCTTTTTAAAAAGAATACTAGTAAAACAAGAAAGTTAAAGACTAACAAAAAGAAATTTAAAAGAATCCAAAAAATCCCAGAACTAAAATTTAATAGGCTTAACTTAGCAAGACATTGGCAAGATGTATCACTGAAAGATAGTAGGGAATATAACAATAATCTTATGAATAATACTATTACAGAAAATAAATGCTTAAAGACAACCAAGAGCAACTTTAGTATTTGGAAATAGGTATTTTTGCTTTGAAATTAAAATGGAAAAAATTAAAAACCTGCTCCAAATCGTAACGGTATTAGAACAATTATAAAAGGCTAAAGGGTTATTTTGGAAGAATGTTCGGTACCTCAACGGACCCTTTACAGAAATATTCATAGTTAAAACAGACATTTTGTAAAATATTTTATGATAAAAACAATGAAGAAAATGATTCTTTATAATATATTTCATTTTACTGATATTTTAATATCTATCGTCAATAAAGTTCATTTATTCATGCTCGATCATTGTTTTGTTTTTTATACTTTATTGTTTTTCGGTTTGACTTCCAATGCTAATTTGGGTTTTTCTAATTATATTTACATTCTACAAGTTCATTGAGAAGTAAATCCATAATTTCTCAGCAACAGATACAGTACTCTCTAATGTTAGTACTCTTATGAAAGGCAAATTAATATCTAAGCGAAGATAAAACAAAAATGAAGATAAAACAAAATCTAGTCAGTTACGGTGGAGGAAACAGGTGCAATAAACAGGTTTAGGAGAGAGTGGGGTAGAACCTCGATTTTAGCGAAATTAGTTCTGTTTTTTAGTGGAAAAACTCTAAATGTCACTTTACTATTCAAGATGGACATGCCATATTGACGCGTTGTTGTTGATTCATTCACGAAGCCTGTTAGATAAGTTATTTTACTACGCTCAAATGTTCTCTTATTTTTAAGCGCGTTATAAAAATTATTTTTAGTCCGGCTTATTACTAAAGATTCATACACTAACAAACAAGTATCACTGTTCTGTTTCGATAACCTCAGCTTGAGAGGTGATAGTACTTGGTCCCTTCATATGTGTCTATGATGGGAGGAAGAATACTTCCAAGGCTGAAAAAAGGGGTGCAAGACAAAATTTATTGCGATCCTCAAAGCACAGGAGAACTTCATTTTTTGAAGAATTTTTTAAGAACCTTTATACAAAATTGTAGTTTCTGTATTGATTTAAAGAAATTATCTGTCCTTTCTTTGTGTATTAACTTCAATAAAAAGTGAATTTTTTGTTCCCAGATGTCACTTATTCCTCTCTTGAGTACTGCATCAATTACATGCATAATTTTTTTTTATAAAATAGAAGCTTCTTTTTTACTGAAATTATAGTATTTCAAATGTTCCCATAGAATTGTATTCAATTTTACTCCACTAATGGGCCAGGTGGTTTGACTTTTTTATGTAGCGCATCTATGACTTTTTAAGATTGATATAGAGTAAACAACTAAACAAAGAATGTCTTGGTTAAATCAGTCAGCTTCTTGGTTAAAAAGTTTAACAGGCCTTTGAATCTTAATTACTCAGTATGACCCCACTTTCCCCTAACTAGAGATTAAAACTTAAAGCTGTTTCTAATAATCGTTTCTTAACTCATCTCTACTCGCCATCCACTACGTTTCCACTCGCAATCAAATCGGTTTTGTTGTTTATTACAGTCGCCCATTGCTATACTGTGATTTATGAGATTTCTATAGCGTGTTTATAATATATTAATTCGCAACTCTTAATATGAATACATTTTTGTTTTCATTTTTGATAAGGATTCTAAGACAGGGTCTTTACAGGGTACCCTGTATATTGGTATTACTATTAAAAATAATATTTCTTTTTAGTTTGAATATTTTATATGCTTCTTGATTACAATTTTAAGTGTTGGGAGGAATTTTGAATTGCTTTACGATTTAAAAACTGCAATTTCTCGAAAGATAAATATTTTTGTGATTTTCGTAAAATTCAAAAGCAACATCAAAAACCTATTTTCATGAAAAAAGACAAAAAGGAAAGGCTAAAAGTATCCAATTAATGTTAGTTTTAAATTAACAAAAGCCTGAGAAGTTTTTCAAAATTTCATAGGAACAGGACCTTTCTCAAAAATCTAAACTGATCTTTGGCTGCAGAGATATAAGGATAAAATGAAAACCCTAGCGAAGAAAATACAATTAAAGAAGTTAAAAATTTAGAATTTTTTCTTACAGGAATAAACGATAAATGCAGAGATAATATGCAATAAAATCAATAACAAAAAGTAAGTTTTCAGGAGAAGACGGTATATCAATTATTCTTGTCAAAGAAGAAGGTGAGGATTATGATAAATGTTGTCAACACTTTGAACAATACTATAACTAAGTAGCTAAATAATATATATATCTCACTATATATAAAATTCTAATGATGGTGTCGCAGTTTTCCATTGTTGTCGGTGCATTTTTATTGGCCAGAAAATCACGTGGTGTGATCCAGTTTTTCCTCATTCGTCTCCTTATTGTTTTGGTTGTAGTCAGCATAAAATTAATAAAAGTCATGCTTTTCTTTAAATATTTTTGAATCCCTAACTTAAAGTTATTTTCCTGTACTGCTATTATTACGCTTTTAATTCAAGAGTTTAAAACTAAGAGAATTGCTGTTTTTTTATTAGTATTATAATGTAAATCTGCCTTACATTTTAAGATAAAGTTATTTAGAAAGGTGGTCTAACAATTATTATTTTTGAGCAAATAACATTAATATACTGTTATAAATTACAGTTAAAGAGATCTGTTAAATGATTTAGAACTTAACGATCAGCTACATGCACAATGAGATGCAGGCAACAACAAAAAAGTTGTTAATCTATCCTTCCGTTTGGTAAGCGAAAATATTAAATTAAGTATGTGAACTCATCAAATTTGTTTCAACAATATAACGTTATAACAATNATATATATATATATATATATATATATATATATATATATATATATATATATATATATATATATATATATATATATATATATATATATATATATATATATATATATATATATATATATATATATATATATATATATATATATATATATATATATATATATATATATATATATATATATATATATATATATATATATATATATATATATATATATATATATATATATATATATATATATATATATATATATATATATATATATATATATATATATATATATATATATATATATATATATATATATATATATATATATATATATATATATATATATATATATATATATATATATATATATATATATATATATATATATATATATATATATATATATATATATATATATATATATATATATATATATATATATATATATATATATATATATATATATATATATATATATATATATATATATATATATATATATATATATATATATATATATATATATATATATATATATATATATATATATATATATATATATATATATATATATATATATATATATATGTAGAGATATATATATATATATATATATATATATATATATATATATATATATATAGATAGATAGATAGATAGATACTTCCGCACCAGCCAGCCATTCCCGTGGTAGTTAACCTTTCACCAAACAGGTTTTTGCATATTCTAAAGCTGAAAGTTGGAACTACACAGCTTGGTAATTTGTTTGTCAAAATTTTATTATCTTGTGCACTAAAAAAGTGTTTAAAATGGAACTATAACGTCAACAGATCAAAATGATTAAGTACTATGAGTTCCGAATTAAACTCAGTGCAACTGAATGCCACCAAAAATTTTGTGAAAGTTTAGGTTTCAGCACTGTTTCTTAAGATATAGTAAAAGTTAGGTTTCTAAAGCTAAAAGCAGGGGATTTTGACATTGAAGATGAACCACATTCTCTCCGCCCTTTTGAGGTTGATTGTGACCAGTAAAAGCAAATCATTGATCAAGACAGAAATGCTTCAACGCAAACTACTGCGTTAGAGCTTGACATTTGCCAAAAAAAAAACAATAGTTAATGCTCTCGAACGCATAAATTTAACTTTTAAGTTTAACCGTTAAATGCCTCACGAATTGACTGCGGTAGACAAGAGGAGAAGAAAAGCGGCCTGTATGGCTCTGTTGCTAAGGTATGGTAGCTGTGCGGGTTGAAAATCAATTGAATTCCGTTGAAGTTGATGGAAATTCTTTGTTTTGAAGCAAAAATTTGATTTATGAAGCTGGAAAACCTAAAGAAGAACATGTTGTTACTTGAATAGTACTATAAGATGAAAGTATTTAAGAAAACTACATTTATCTAAAGGATTATCCTTATTTTTCGGACAATTTTCGTTTCTAACATTTCCATTTTGGAATTCTCTTATTTTGTATGTCTATCTACAAAATTACCTGATACGTTCCTTCTTACCACAATAAAAACATATACGATCGGAATTAATGGTTCGATGTGGGCTATTTCATACACTTTTGTGTGATTCCCGCTTGTTACCGAATTATTGCTCATTATTAGCACTTATTACAGCTGTATTTTGTAGCTTTGCATATTTTCTAAGATCTGAATGATGTTTCTTTTCCTTCCTAAGTGATCTAATTCTCCATATCTCAAAGTATGCGTCTTCTTCTACTCGGCGGTGTCTCTTTACTTTTGCCTTCTCTTTTTAGCTTTCATTTCTTCTTGTATTTCCATCCGACAACTTTTAGTCCCTTCTTCTTTCTCAATATCCCATTTCATTTCCATTTCTGTTTGTTCAGCTTTAATCTCAATGCCAATCTCCAAATTCCACTTTTTATTCTTAGCATCCAACTTCATCTGAGAATTTCTTTTCGTCTCTTCCAATTTTTCTGCATGTCATTGACTCTTTTCGCTTATAATCTTTGCTCAATAGTATCGTCTAGATATATTTCAATACTTTCCATATCTTTTTTATAGTACTTACTATTCATTATAGTTTCTTTCAAACAGGTAAAGAAAACCTCTGGAGATGTTTCCAAATCATACACTAATATCAGTAAATCAGGTTTCGCTGTTTTTTCAAAGAATTCCATCTTTACTTAATTTCAAATAATTATTCTTTACATAGACTGATGTTTTAAAACTAATTTTTTTCCTCCTTAGTATTTTCATAATATATTGAATATTACTATAAATATACAAAAAAATACACACATTACCGTGTTTCAAAAAAGCTTTTATTACTTATTATCTCATCATTAACTTAAAATAAGAAAACTAATTACCATCAATCAGTGTAACCTTAAAATTACTTCTAAATTCTTCTGGTTGTCACCAAAATTCATCTTAAGATAATATGGCTTAACTTCGTAAACTATCAGATTCTCTTCCCGAGAACTATATTCTACTGGCGTAGCAATATTTGAACTTCTGGTATGGCACTAAATAACCCTTCATATCACCTAAGAAATTTCTTCAACCCATGTAGCAAATTTAACTACATACCTTTCATGCAACTTCCTTGAATTTGGTCTCTTTGTAGAATATCTTTACCCTGATGATGAAACTACATTGGATTCATTTTCTTACATTGTTTTTTGTGATTTTCAAACCAACAATTCTGACTTCAATGTGACGGGTGACGTCATTTTGTTCGAACAGTTACCAATTGTTGATTATCTTGGTAAATGAAAGTTTCTGATAAATCATGAAGAAATTTCATAACAAAAGTACTTAATCTGATAAATAAAACGTAAGATGAAATTAGGATAAAACTCATGTTCGTAAGTTTATTAAGCAACCTCTTTCTATCTTCTGCAAACAGAACCTCTAAGTCTCAACACCCACTGTTCTAAAAATTCCCTCTCCAATTTCGTTCCAGAGCCAGTCTCATTCCTCCAACTTGGAATTATTCCTTTCAATAATTCTTTTGAAAACCAATGCAAACTGGAGTGGATATTTACAATACAGTTTTCTATAAAACTAATACTTTACAAGATATAGCGTTGAATAAATTTATTAAACAAGCATATAAATAAAAAAAAATCCTTCATTTAGTGTTTTGAACTCATTTCAAAAATGATTATTTGGGGAAACTGGTGTATACTGTCCTGCAATTTTATTTTATTTAATAACCGTCGTTGAACAGTCGACCCAATTTTATGGGTTTACGACTACTAATGTTCAACTCCGTGGCCTTGTAATTTTGAACGCAATCCGGAAGACAAGAGAAATCCTGCATTGAATATAGGGAGAAATTTTGCCTTCGTGGAGGACTTTTTGATGGACCTAACCCGCATTCGCGTTGAGTGGAGAGGAAGACCACGAGAACTTCCCACGGCTAGCCTGACGGCAAGGGGACTCTAACCCATGACCCGTCTACCACTGCGGACATTTCACGTCAGCACTGTGGTTGGTGTAAGACGGATGCGCATTCGTATCGATGAGCCATTGGTGGGATTCGAACCCGGTTCACCTCATTAGAAGACGAACGCTCTATCCCCTGAGCCATCACGGCTCACTGTCCTGCAATTGAAAAAAAAACAACGTAAGTGCTTCACGATAGATTTCGAGAAAAATGTCATGGCAACTATTTTCATTCTATTGCTAATGCTATGGACGCCAAAATAGAATTTCAGAAAACTGATAGAACAAAATTTATTTTTGAAAAACTTTTTTGCAATAAGTAGCTTTTCGCACATAGATGTCAAAAATATGAAAATCTCGATTTTGAATTTTTTTGTCACCTACGTTGAATTTTCAATTACACCGCAGTATAGTAATTGCCTTTTTCTATGAAGACAGATAATGGACAATATAATTTATGCACTTTTCAACTTTTAACAGTTCCTTAGTATTTTTAAAAGTAATTTCTTTTGAAGAATAAATATTTTAAAAATTTATTGTTATAAAATGACAATATACTGATGAAATATGCTTTAAAAATGTTTTCTAATTTTCCTTAAACTTTTACCATAATCTACGTGAATTATCTTAGCTCTTAAACATTTCGGTAGTCGGAGGGAGATTTTATTTTACTATCAATGTGGATAGACCTATGTCTATGAAAAACTTCATATTTTTGTCAGTAACCCAACCCACACGCTAAGAAAATTCTTGGATAAAGAATTGTAGCAAACTCGTATTTATTAAGAATTTTATCAGTGAAAATAATCCGTATTTGTTTTATATTGAGAGGAAAATATAGAAAACCCCCCAAAGTAAGAGAACTCTAAGCCAAAGCGATAAAAAATTAAGACAACTGATGGGAAACGTGCTTTTTGGAAAAACTGAAAGTAGCCAATGGCTAATGTAATTACTTTATTGTTCAGTACATATATTTTTGAACATTTAAAAAAAAGAGAACAAACATCAATGAAAAAAAAATATCGAATTCACAAATAATTGTAACAGGAACTATTTAAAACTGGAATTGGGATAATTGTAGCTTTCTAATATATTTCCTTTATTCGCAATTTTTTTCTCATACATTTATAAACAGCAATTACAAATTAAAATTGAAAATCCTTACTTAAAAATAAGATGATTTATCGAAAAAAAAATTTTTTATATCAGTTAACGTAATAAAAGTAATAGTTTTTTTTTTACTCCGCATTAACACTTACCATATAATAATAGTGTTTTAACTTAGTTTGAATCAAATTTTCCGCTTAAAATATTTCACTTTTAACGGAGCTTACTAAAAAATATTATTGTTTTCCCAATGACGAAAGAAACTCATATTTTCCTATTTTTAATTTTATTATATTAGTTAACTATTTAAATTTGCAACATAAAGAAATTCTTCAATATCGATTGGAAAGCTGTTTCTGAAATATTAATTTTGATACATAATTTCACGCTTAAAAAGTGCACATATTAACTATATTTGAGCATGAAATAAAAATGAAGAAAATAAGTTCAAGAACATACTGAATTTTGCATACAAATTGCATTAAAAAATTGAGAACGCGTGCTTCATTTTTTTGAATATTTGTAACATGCATTGTGAAAACATAGTCATAGCAGTTAACAATGAAGATATTAAAAACCCAATTTGATTGTCAAAAGATATTGAAAATCACTTACAATAATCCTTTTTCATTCCTTTCTGTCTTACCGACGCTGCTTTTAGGCGATCCCTCCTGTAAATAATTTTTTTTCTTGAAAATATAAATGAATGACTCTTATATTTGCTTTTATATGATGCGTTTTCTAAAGCGACGTTGTCTCAAAATAGGGCCAACAATTCTACAAAAGGCCAAAAATCATAGGTACTTTTCCATAGTAACACTTCTTCTCAATCACTTAATTATTCAAGGAGCCGCTATTAAATTCCAGGACTAATCCAACTACTCCTGAAAATGTTCTATGAATTTTATACCCATTTAATGTATCTCGAAGTAACAAACTGCAGTAATGAGCTTTTGTAATTGAATATAAGTGCTTTAGAAAGAACTTTCATAGTCCTCATTTGGAAAGCATGTTCTTCAATTCTGACATTAGGAGTGTTTTTCAAAGCTTTTTCAACAATAAAAATAAAAAAGCCATACTAAAAAAGTATTAATTTAGGCTGCATATACCACCTAGCAGTGAAGAATTATCTAGGTTTTAGAACGAACACAGTTAATATTATTTTTAAATATTTAAAAATAATATTAACTGTTTTGAAAATCGCCAACTTGGCGAGATTTTTCAACCTTGATGAAAATCATTAAAATCAATGAGTAAGTCTCCATTTTTGCAAATTCTTTTGAGTCCAGACAATACACGCGTTGGAGTAACTTTTCAAATACTAAAGAATTAGATTAGAAACGCTTTTTATTTTCATAAATGTGTGGCTATTTTTCAAAAGAACATTTTGCGCCATCATTAAGATGAAGAAAGCTGGTTAAAGATAAGCAAAACTTAATCTAATAGTTAGGAATACCTAATACCAATTCGCTACAGCGATAAAGAATCGCATATTATTTTATAAAAATGTGACAATAGAGGCTTTGTAAAACAATTGTAATGAGGTTAATTTGATGACTTTGACATCCTTAAACTTTGAACCTTCATTTTCGGTTTCTGAAAATGTAGAGAAGAATCATTCACCTTTCTTTTTGGGATAAGTTTATGTAGACTTTTTATTTCGGAAACAGAAAACTTGAAAATAGAATTAGGTTTAAGGATATCGAAAACCTTAAGGATATTAGAATTAAAGAGCTTTCTGATAAAAAGATTTAAAAATTTCTTCCAAAATTTTTACATTCAACTTCAAGAATACATTACATCAGGTGGTTACATATTAAATGATATAATGCGCGCAATATTTTTAGGAGCTGGGTTTGGAAACTAATAACCACACTATGTACTTTGAAAAAATAAACATACAATTACTGTTGCATGCTCTCATTCCTCAAGTTATTCATTTCTTTAAAAATTTATTTCACATTTTTGGTATGAGATGTTTTTAAAAAGCATAACGCAGATCTAAACTTTAAGCATTAAGAGCATTCAATTTACATTCAATTCATCGTGACACTTTTAGAGTTCCAACTAGCGAAAGAAATTAACATATATTACTAAAGTATACAATAAATACCTTACAAAATTTTTGTTGTTTTTGTTCTAAACAGTTGGGCTAATTTTGAACATCTATGCTGATAACTAAGAAATAGTTTCTAAATTTTCAAAAATACAAATAAGAGAATTAGGTTCAAATAAAAGGATCAAATAAAAGGTTAATATCATTAAAAAATGACAGAAAAAGTAATCTAGTGTTTCAATGCGTTTCCAAATTTACCATCTAAACAGCAATATTATTTGTATGAAAAATATACTAAAGTAATTGTTTTAAACTTATTTATATACGCTTTAAGACTTTTTTAATAGCCTTGAAGTATTTTCTTATGTTATTTTGAAACAGTTTGGGAACAAAATGATTTTTTCTTTCACTTGAAATAGTCCAAATCTATTAACGATTGCAATGCTGATAGTATAAATTCCTTATTTAAGATGTCCTAACATTCAATGAAAACAGCTATTATAGTGTTCTAGTAAAGTATATTGAGTTGCGCATATAATATCTACAGAATTCATAACTAGTTGCTGTTATTATTATTATTCCATCTTTTAAGAAGGATTAAAAAAAATGGATTAAAGTAAATATTTTTTTGATCAGTTCTAAAAAGTATTTCTTTTTTACGTTTTTATTAAATATTTCTGCGACAAAATGCCATTCTCGAGAAATATAAGATAGTCCCAACCATTCAACCAACGTTACACTGATAATTTTTTTCATAAACTTCTAACATTGAATGAAAATAGTTATTACAAGTTTTTTTTTTTAAATTGAAAAGTATTTTGCTGAAGTAGAGGAGAGTATTTAGTGCATAAGTATTAATGGCTGTAGTTAAGATGATTGCCTTTTGAGAATTGTCCATATTGTATGTAAGTTAATGATTAATAATCAAAGTAATAAAAACATGATAAATGCCGATACTCATCGGAAGGAGTTGAGTATTTATTGTGTTCTATTCTAAGGTAAGCGAGCACGCAATTCAGTGAATAGGTATTTCTTTGTCTGTTCGGTATCTTTATGCGTAGATCGTAAACTTCTATGAAATATTAATAAATAACGTTGGAACTTTTGTTTGCCTTGACTAGCGTCATGATTTTTTTCTTTCCTTATGTTTTTTCATTTCATTGTCTTAATTTCACACGAACATGTACTTGCTTCAAATAATTTCCGCTTCCTATTTTTTCTCTATTATTTAATCAACTGAAATTTCTTTTGTAATTTATAATAAAAACACCACAGTGATTGTTTTAAAAAAATTGTTTATTTTTGAAAGTAAATTTTTCATATCGCTTAAATAAAAACATAGGTTGTTATTACCAAATTTCTATAGATTTTTGCTATATATTTAAAATAAATGCTTTCAAATTTAAAAGCGTAGGTTGAAATAAATCTCATTTGATTTATTTAATGTTGTTTTCAAAGGCTTTGTCGTCACGCGAAATAATTTACTTTTTTTTTAAATAATATGCTATTTTCATAACTACTGTCAGTTTGTAACAGTTAGTCGTGATTATAAGATCAAGTTTATTCTATTTTTAGCCGACGCTCTCAATGCTAACTTTGAAAACTTTACAAAATATCAATACGAAGAAAATCTACAATTGTATAAAAATGAAGTTTTTGTGCTCTAATTTTTTAATATTAGAATTGTTACTCCAACATTGCGTAATCTGGGCTCATAAAAACTTGCTAAAATTGAGAATTGTTCAATGATTTTGATAATTTTTATCTAGGTGAATAACCATCTCTTAGTTGGAGGTTTTTTTTTAAAAAGAAAGTTTAATATCTTTAAAAGCATTTAAGTTATGTTTCCATTCTAAAGTCCAGATAATTTTTAACAGCAAGATGATTTCCAAATTATAACTTTGCCGCAAGTGTTTTTAAACTTTTTTATTTCCCTTTGCAAAAGAACTTTGAAAAACACTATTAAAAGTTTGATATTTTTAACATTCTTTTAAGTAATCTTTTACAAAATCAATTTAATTTGTACCCTAAACTCTCAATAAAAACTATTAATAAGCAAATTATTATTAATTAGGTATTTTTTTATTAAAATTTTTCAAATAATAATAATTTAGAAAAGAAAATTCTATTATCAACCATATTTTTACCAAAAAAATCCAAATAGAAACATAAAAACAAAAATATAAAGCAGTAAATTTTATATTAAAAAATTTTATTAAAAACATGTCAGTTTTTACAAAAAATAATTAATTACTAATATAAATATTGACAATGCAAAACTGAAAAATATTTTTAGTAGAGGCACAATTTCTAACTTTATTTCAATCACTTTTGCATTACACGAGATTATTTTATTTTATAATAATTTGAGATAAATTGGTTATAAAATTTCTGATTTCAAGACGGTTTAATTAGTTTAATTAAATGTTTTTTTTCAGAAAATATGCTTTCTCTAATATTAAATTTATCATTCGATAAGAATACAAATCATTATTTCTGGAACGAAATTAAAGAAGGAACATTATATTAGGGTGTGTCTTAGAATCTTTTTTTAACTCACCGTTCAGAAAAAAAACTGAATTGAGTATTTCAATAGGTCTTCTTTCATGTTGAATTTATTATGTTTTTATGCAATTTTCCTTGCTAAGTATCAACCTTAGATCACTTCAAGTTCTACTAAAGAAAAATACATCGCTTTAAAATGTATTTAGAATAAGTATTAGAGGAAATAGTGACTGCCATTTTAATGTGATCGCATCATACTTGAAGTTTTAAGTCCAATGAATTCCACTACCAGAATATCTATTTCGTATTAGAAACGAGATAGTATTTCCTCTTTTTATCACGGTACTACTAGCATTAGTATACCATCGTATTTTTTAAAGTAAATTCATGTAAATTTTTAAAAGTTAATTGTCAATTAAAACTCTTAATCAAATTTTGTGTAACTATTATATATTTGAAATTTAATATTGTTCTAAATACAAGCATTAAAGTTGGTTTCATTCACTGAAGTTGATAAAAAACTTCGTTGTTAACCAGAGAACTAAGCTTATTTTGAATGGGAAAAAATACCTCTTCCCCCACACTCATAACTGGACTTGAAAATTTTAATTTTCAGTTGGTAGACAGTGGCTGATAGACTTTAATAACTTGGAAGTTCCTCAAATTTAATGACTGATATCATCCTTTCATTTAATAGCCACTTTTTGCTAACTTTTTTTTTTGTTTGCCTGGATTAAATTATATTTAAAAAACCACATTAGAAACGGGTATGAAAGGTTAATTCAACAACAAAAATGAAAGAAACATGCGGCAAAATTTAGTTAAATATACTAACTTTAAGAAACCTTATTTAAAAATATTAGGGGCGGCGAAATACATTTAATGTATACATTACAACTTTGAAATATGTGAATTGTTAAAGAATTCTCATTCTATACTCTAAAAAATTCCGAGCAACGTTGCACCAAAAATTGATATTCATTTGCTGGCTTCATAAAAAGGAGCTCAATTTTACCATATTTTGGTATTTTCACTTGCTCCAAATATCGGGAGAAGGTTGCACCAAAAGTAGGTGTTTTGGAGAAACAAAACACCTGTTTTGATTCTTCTTTTTCTTTTATATAAGCAGAGGAAGATTAGGTATTTTTAAAGTGCTCAAATGCAAGCCAGGGTTGCTATTTACCGTAACAAAACTATTTATCTGAAGTAGGTTATTTTATGACATACCTCTAGCCATTTTATACCATCAACCAAATTTAAAAAGGCACCATAAAAGAAATGAACTTTAATTAATGCGAATAAAACATTTACCTACCTGAATAAATGAATGTTTGAAACAACATGGATAAGTCGTCCCGATACACCGAAACCGAGTTGTAAAGAAAACATGACGTCATAAACAAACATTGTTCAGTTTACGACAGTTTCGTCAAAATTTTTTGTCATTTACCAAATTTTGGTGCAATCAGTTCCAGCATGGAAGTATTTCTCAATCCTATTGCACAATTTATGGTATAACTGAAATAAAATAATCTTTCATTTAACTAAACTTTGGGATAATGAGAAACTTTACACCAAATATCGGTTAAAGATTTACTGAGTTATTTTACAGCGCACGTGAATCTTTCCATCACAAATTGACGGATTCTGAAGGATCAAATTTTTGAATAAAAGCATTTGGCATTTTAATGAAATGTCTGATTTTCAGAGTCTTTCTTCATTGACGTACTTTTATCATTAAATAATTTTTAAAAGAAGACGATGGGAAAAATGACCGGTTGTTTATTTAATCGCCACTTTTTTTGTAGACTCACCACTATTTTTAAATCTACACATGACCCTTCTTATTTTTAACAAATGTTAAACACTATCTCCCTAGAGTAGTAATAAAAAAATTAGCAATTTAAGTGAATATGGAAGAAAATTATTATTCGAAACGTGTTAATGGACGACTTCTTAAAAAAATTTATAAAACACATCATTTTTGTCACACCAACTCAAAGGCTTTTTCTCACTTCTTGTAAAATTCGATGAGTGACTAAATTCCGACAATTTGATCATGAGTCAACCATAATTTAACGTTTCTTAATGTTACCATATCATTAATAATCATATATAGATTATTACATTTCTAAAAATTTGATGTTAATAAGCAGTTGAATCGTCTAACCGATGATTATAAAAACAGATGGATTCTGTATGTTTTATTTTTTAAATGAACTTAAGTATCGACAGATAACGAGTGTTTCTAGAAAATTTCATTTGTGAAAATATTTACAGTGGTTGTCTAGAGAAAGTTGATCTACTTCAGAAAACCAAAGTTCCGCTAAAATTGCAACTAAAGTTATCCATTCAACATAATTCAATCTTAAAAGTAATTTTATTTTGCTATTTTCACTTAATGGGTTTTACATATCGTTCTTTTTTAAGAAAATCTTTAAAACATTATATATATCTATATAATGTATCGGTGACTGTTTAGGGTTCATCCTTTATGACGATTCGAAGATAATACTAGTGCATGCGCATTCCACGCTACCACTATTTGATCGCTATTGAATAATATTTGGTTAAAGTACGTGAAAAGGTGCTATATCGATACTTATCGATTCATCGGTAGATGAACCAGTACTTTTTTGTTAAGTCTTGAGGAGTGAGGAAGAGGAGGGTTTTAAAATAGACATATTGTAAACTATTTTAACTTCAAATAAACCGGATTTTAAAAAAATACAGGTTAACAAATGTCAGAATAATTTTATTATCTCTTATGTATTACTTACTTTCAAGCCAATAGAACAAAAATTAAGTTGATTGAGTTAATAGTTTCTAAGATATAAAGCTTTTTCATGTTAAAAAAAAAGCGAAAAAATATGATATTCATACGCGAGCCTCTCATAACTCCTATTCAATTAGTCTTATCGATTTGAATTTGGTTCCATTCTTTTCAGTGCTAAACAATTCATAGGTTCCACTTCTTTGCTTTTATATATAACGAATAATTAAAGAGCTATAAAAAATGTTCTTTTTATATGCAAAATTTTATATAACTTTTGACTTCGCTTATCTTTTTTACAAATAATATTGAAGATTATACAGTCAAAAAATTTAATTGAAAATCATTACTTGCATAAAGCAGTAAATTGTTGAAAAATAAAGATAAAAAATTTAAAAAAAAAACGTAACTGAGCAAACTTATATTTGCGTAATA
>NC_092214.1:9772396-9812311 GCF_043381705.1 Parasteatoda tepidariorum
GTAAACATTACAAAGTAGTCCCTTCAATATTTAAAATTGATTTTCTAAAAAAAATTCATGAAGTGACTATGTCAGTGTAATCTCAAATAATATGAAACAAAATTTGTCAGCCATCTAAAGTAGAAATATCAAACCATCTCAAGGTAGAACACCCTATTCTACCTTGGGACAAACTTTATGCTTCAAGCAATTGTCATACATTTGAACAAATTTTATGACAACAAACAATTGTTTTATTTTTTTCAAGGAACTGAATTAAGAAAAAAAATATTACAGACGTATTACGCAAGGAATAAAAATTCTTAGTTCAAACTTCATATATTAAAACAGTCAATGTAGAATAGCGATGAATGAGAAAAAACATGATCACATACAATTTAATTTCCTATAGCATTTATTGCAAAATGAATGGCTGAATATTGATACCATGATTTACAGAGTTTATATTCCCAATTTGATAATTCGGATATTAATATTTAAGAGAAAGTGGTATGCAAAATGAAACTATAAATAACTGTTTTTGATAAATTTGGAACGTTTATAAGAGTTTTTTTTTCATTAATGAATGAACGTTTAATGAATTTTATTTAATTATGGGTCGTAGAAGTTCATTTTAATCAGTTTATACATTGAAATAAATTCCTCTAAATTTCAAGTCATAGAACAACTCGACTGCTTTCAAATTCATGACGCGTAATAACATTATAATTCAAATGTGTAATAAATATACATATTAAAGGAATTATAATAATGCAGTTAACTGAAATTTACCTGTAAAAATTAAGATTTCTTAAACTTAAAAGCTTTTAAGTTCTTTTAGTAAAATATGCAGAAATTATTCAAAATTATGGATGTGTTATTATGCTATTTAAAGTTATGCATTAGCATATGTCCCAAGGAATAAAAAGCTTTGCTGTCCCAAATAAATCATACCACGTGATATAAATTTTTTAAAAAAATGTGTTAATCTAAATGAACTATCATTATTTTCTCATAATTAAAAATTCTCTCATTTATAATCAAATAAAATTCTGTTGAAAACTTTTTCATATTCAGAAAATAAAAAATGGAATTGAAAACTGCTGTTAAATTAAAAATAATTATTTCTATGATCAAAACATAATTTCGATGCTTGACTTTTACTGTTATGTAATCGATTGGTTTTTAAGATCATTAATTATAACTGAAACTAATAATGTTGCCATTAGGGTCTAAGAAATTGTTCGAAGATACATTTTTCTCTAATAAAAATGAAAATAAATAAACATATAAATAAAATTACGGGTCTACTTTTTTGGTTTATATATTGCTATTTCTTAGTTTTGCACGTTGCTTTTCTTGTATGAAAATCTCAATAACAGTTTGTATTCCTTTGTTTTAAGGCTGGAATGTCCTTTTTGTTAACTTCGTTGCAAATAGCTAAAAATAAGAGATGATTTTGAAACCATCTCATATTTGAATGAATTACCGTTTCATACTTCGTTTACGGAAAGAAATACAATTATTTTTCTTTGTTCACAAAATTATGATGTAATATTACATCATTGGAAAAGGTAAGTGACATCGCGAGAAAAACAATTGCTTTTTTAAGGTCATTCAACTTTTAGTGAGCTTCCTGATCTTTAAGGTTAGTATTTACATGTATAGATAAAATTCCATGAATTTAGCAAAGGAATGTTTGTCGAATAGATGAAAGTTTGGATTGTCCATAAACGCACTTATAAGAAAACGTGCCTTCAATTTATTTAAAATAGAAATGAAATAAAATTATTGCTTTGATTCATTTCAAGGCAATCAACATTATTCACGTAAAAAATGCTTCTAAGTGCAAAAACCTCACGCAAAAAAGATGTTGCTAAACTAAGAAATTTTAGATTGCGTTTGACCATAATATCGATTATTTTGCTTCAATTTTAATAAAGTAACAAATTGAATCACATCGTAAAATTTAATCATTCTTAAACTTGATTTCACTCTATTGCGGTTCAACTTAAGCAGAAACACGATTCGAGCCACCAATTATGATTCTGGTACCTAACTTATCACCCAACTAAGTTGCAGCTAATATGACCCGATTTAAAGTAACAATACTATGAATATATTAAACTATATGTTAATACTCATACAATATGATTAAACCGACTTTTCTGACAGTTTAGGTTCAACTAAAGCAGAAACACGGTTAAACTGAGATGCAGCAAATAAGTACTGTATTATGAATTAAAGTAACAATACTATAAATATGCCGCCGAACGATATATTTGTACAATACCCCTAAACCTATTTTTTTGATACTGTAGTAATGCCCAGCGCAATATTGTGAAGTAGAGAAGGAATCAACGTGTTCCCCGAACTTGAACTTGATTGCGGTTTCACCGTTATTTATTTTTATTATTATTAGTTTTTTCTGAAAAAGGAACTATTTTTACATGAAATGTATTACATTAAATCTATTTTTACATTAAATTTAAATATGTAGACATCTAAATTACTTTTTAAAATGTCTTTAATTGTGTAAAAGCTTAAGCCAATATTCTTCAAACTCCAAAACTTACTTTTACTTACAAAACTTACTTTAAAGTCTTCAGATCCAACGTCCTACATATTTTGGGATGCCAACTGCTCCGCTCTCTACAAAAGTTTTTTAAACTGGTACCGAATTAAATAGTAAAATTTGTAGAATGAGGATAATTACTCCCATTCCTCATTAGTGTCAACTCGAAATGACTGCAATAAAGTTGCATTACATATGATACTTTGAACTTTTGATATGCAGTGGGGGAAAAGTACTAATAATGAAAAATACCAAACTAAAAATAACTTAAATTTCACTACCACTAGACAACATTTTATTTTTATTTTTTATTTTGCAAAATGGAGCAAGTTGGCATCTCTATATATTGGACAACATTTTGTCCAATTTTATTTCTTAATAATATTTTAAAAAATTTATTTTCTATTTGTATAACTTTGCAAAGTAATTGGGCGTGGAAAATAGAATTAGATTTGCACTCGTTGCTCTGAGTTTATAATTAAAATTGTAAGAAAATTAGAAAAGGGCAAGAAATTCAAGTATCCTTTCGGATGGCATATTTCATGACCTTTTTATATGGCATATAAATATCTTATAATCTGAATCTAATAGATTTTATGTCATGATCTAAATGGGAAGAAACACACTCTAAAAATATTCACAATATACAATGAAAACTAAAAACTAAAATTTATCACATTTTTATGTGATTAAAATTTACTAAAAAAGTTAAGTTTGATTAATTGAAATTTTTTAAAAAACATTTTATCGAATTTATGAATTTACTTTCTTCTAATAATTTATATCCATATAGATTCATTTATAATTTGGATCCGTTATAATTATAAAATTATATTACAACTATATTATAATTACATTATAGTTTTATTATAA
Source organism: Parasteatoda tepidariorum (assembly GCF_043381705.1). Classification (NCBI taxonomy): domain Eukaryota; kingdom Metazoa; phylum Arthropoda; class Arachnida; order Araneae; family Theridiidae; genus Parasteatoda; species Parasteatoda tepidariorum. Next base: position 9,775,824 of record NC_092214.1, read on the forward strand.
TCAAATTATAATTATATTATATTAATTATAATTGTAGTCTCATTCAATGTTAAATTTATTTAAAATAACATATTTTTCTGCTGAAGCTTGTTCTTTCGCTTTTGCGTCTGTTTTGTATTGCTAATCTTTTGCACTTTTTTGAAATTTAATTAAAAAAAAAATAACTGTTTTAATTCAAGTAATCTTAACACATTTTTTTAGTAAAGAAAGATAGTTTAAAATTATCATTGCTTATTTTGTTCTGCATTTTTTTTATCCTTAAACTAATTTTTTTCAGTTTTTTCATTATGTTTTATTCAATTCATCAAACATCATTAACAAAAATTATTGCACATGTTTTTGAATTAGTATTTTGATATCATATGACTTCAAATTATATCCATTTTGAAGAAAAATATTCTAAACTTTTTCCACATTGTAGTGTTTTTTTAAAATCAATTTTCAGAAAAAGTAACTTCTTTTAATGACATTAAAAAAATCTCTTACTCTGATTAAACTCTTCTTAATGCCCAGGAAATAATATAGCTATAGCTGCCAACTCTACTGGATTTTCCAGTTGACTACTGGATTTTGCCAGTTTCTCCTGGTCTAGTAGTTTAATTGAAATTCTCCTGGTTTTTGTACATTTTAAAAAATTTCCTACAATTGAGTAAGTTTTCTAAAATAAACCCTATTGAAATAGAATTTTTGTGGATTATTGCTTGCTTGCTTGAATATTTAAATAAGTATTACTAATATATAATTATGTGGTTACTAATATATAATGAATATGTAATGAGGCAGCTATGTATGTTGGCAGCTTTTGAATTGTATACTACAAATTTTAACTACTCGAATATTTTTTAAATTAGCTATGATTTATTATTTAATTATAAATTGAGAAATATCTCGTTTAACCATATTTTACTTATTTAAAGTTTGATGCTCATGAAGAATTCTTGCAGTGTCACTACAACCTTAATTTTTTTCTGTTTTTTAATACCCAATTAATTTAATACAGTAGAGCGCCGATTATCCGTACTGCTCGGGACCGAACGTTGTTCGGATAATGAAAAGTTTGGATAATCGGAAAGTTGTTTAAAATCTAGTTTAAATTATTATTATTTATGCACTAACTTCCCTTCACATTTTTTCTAGGCTTAGGACTGGCAGTACTATCTTAATAGCGTGTTTAGAAGGGGTTTCCCTCCCCTCCAATTTTTAAATATTTTTATTTATTTTTTTAAATACTTTTTTTTCATTTTAAATTATTTTTATAATATTTCAGCTTTTTAAAAATTTTTTTTATCAATTGCTGATTTTAACACATTTTTCTTTCTTTTCCATTGCAAAAGAACTCAAGCAAATTCTTTTGTTTCAAAGAAGATGCTCTCTTTTGAGCAGCCATTTATTCTTTTTAAATAAATCAACTGAACTGGATCAACATCACTTTGACGTTCTAGCCAATTCATTGCAATATCCAATGAATTGCATGCTTCTATTTGAGAAGATCCACTATCTTAAATTTGATCACCTACTTCTTCCTCTTCGTCTGTACAGTTCCGATTTTCATTCAAAATTTCAGCAACAATTTCAGGACCATTTAAAATTTGAAATCGTGGGTCGTTTTCAGTGCCTCGACACCAGTCTTCTATTTCTTCTGCTGTATAACCTAGCATCTTTTCTCCGGGAAGATCTACTGGTTCAGAAACTTCAGTTTCGCTTATTTTTTTGTTAAGAATTTTATTCCAAGATTTAAGATTCCAAGCACTGTAATCACTAATCATTAATCATAAATGACAAGTACCCACCCCCCAATTGTAGAACTTCAGCACATATTTATTCATAAACTCCTTCATTTCAACCATTGTAGACTGTCAAATTGGAGCTCGCATACTTGGAAGATAATTTTCAGTTGAAGAGGGCTAAACGGGTATGTAGGTTTAACTGTATAACAATAACACATGGATCAATAAGTTCCGAGACTAACCCAGAGATGGCGCTCGTAGTAAACCAGTAACCAGGTCTTTCTAGAGTACTAACCTTTGCTTGAAAGGTGTCAAAATTTTCAGTCGATCAGACCAGAAACAGCTGAGTTATCGAGGTTGGAGTAAAGTCGTTTTGTAGTTTGTTTAAAAAATGGAAANTATATATATATATATATATGCATTTTTAGGCAAAATTTACATTTGCTAGCCTACTTAATTTACTCATTCATATATGGTTATATTTATAATACTAATGATAGAATTAACACTATTCTAATCATTAATATAGGCATCAAGATGTCTCGTATTGAGACTTGTGGATGACAATAATATGGCTTTTTGTGTTCTCAATAATCAATATATAAAGTGGTATAAGTTTGTAAATAAAGATCAGTGCATAATTAAGATCAATTAATTTGTATTTTACCTTAATTTCTTAAACCACGTTAATAACAAGGGTTAAATGGACTTACCTTGAAAATGAAATAAATATTATGAGCTAATCATAAAATATTCCAAGAGCAGCTAAGGGAAACGTTATTCAGAAAAAGGAGTTACTTAATTTATGTTCTGAATTGGTTGTACTTTTGAATATTTTAATTTACATAAGAAAAAGGATTTGCAGTTTTCAAATATCTCCGAATACTAGGAAAACCTTGAGATAGCATAATATTCCACATTTGAGGGAGAAAAAAAGGCATTTTTTCGTTTTATTCTTTTTGTTATCAAAATTCTTCATACATTCATATTAGTTGCCAGAAAAAACTTAGAGATAAAATCCATTTTAATTTTTGATATAAATCTCTGGAACTTACAAAATGTAGATATGAAACAGTCCATGTGAATGACATCTCAACGAAAAAATTTTTTGAAAGAATAATAAGGAAAATTTTAGTAGAATTTAAAATCAGAAATATAGTGTTAAAAACGTAACAAAATTGTTGGTTCGGAACACAAATATTCTCAAATTTGCATGTACATTCAAATTTGTATGTAAATATGCAGGAGGATTCAAAAACCCGTGACAAATTGAAGGGATGAAAAGGCAAAGTAGTGTTCTCATGTTCCAATGTGATTTTTCATTTCTTATTTATTTATTTATTTGTATACCTAGTTTGGCCTATAACAAATAAGTGCATTATCGTAGCTTAAATTGTTCTAAAAAAGTATGTTTACAACTTTTATTTTATTTGCATTTCTGTCAAAACAATAGTTTGATAGTTTCAAAATTGAATTTAAAACTGAATTACTCTTCTTTCACGCATCAAATAACCCCAATATATATAGTTCTATCTCATTAGATTTTCTCTCATTTGATATTTTTTCTCATTTTATGTTTTCTTTCCAATTTTTAACTATAAAAATAAATTCTTCAAAAATTGTACTTTTTGAAATTTCTTTTTGATTTTTTTTATAATTTTTTTTCCTTTTTTTCTCACCCGATTGATAAATTTTCTCTCATATCTAATTTATCACATTGAATGAATGACTCAAGAGACTATTACTGGAGCTCTAGCTCAACAATCAAACCAAGAACGTAATTGTTTAATTTCTTGTGTATAGTATCATTTCTGATGTTTGTTTCTTGTTTAAAAAAGTATCAGTTCAATTGCAAATTAAGCTACAAAATAAAATGGTGTTATTTGTTATTGAAAAATAATATACAGATTTCAAGTATTAAAAATGTGCATTTGTTCAAAATACCAATTATCTGAAAACTGGCTCATTGGTTTTTATATCGCATAATCAATAAAGTTACAAATATTTCTTGTAAATTAATTTTGGTTTTAAAAGTCGTGAAGGAAAGAAGAATCAAAATTTCATCTTACCGAAGAGCTTCTTTATTAGAACAGGAAAGTGAAGGGAAAAAAAACAATCACACGCAGAAAAAAATTCTGGTAAAATTACCGTAATGATTAAAAGTAAATTTTTTTCTAAAAAAAAAAAAAAAAAACTAGTTCCGATAATATAAATCGAAATATATGGTATTAAAAACATTTATTCGGTATTTCTTCCGTTCATGTGGTAACGGTTTAGCGGGAATTGTGGTTTTACAAATTATTATTCTTATTACCACACCTTTATCAAAGAAATATATAACTGAACAGTAAAGTTAACCGAATGAATGATTTTTAGGCCATGCTCAAAGGTATCATAATAAAATATAGAAATTTTACCGAATTTCATTGCATTTATAAAATCATATTTTATTGTTAATTTTACCAAAGTCATTACCCTAAGCGCGTCGGTAAAAATCAGCGAGTTTCTTCGGTGTTCCCATCAACGAGGTGTTCCGTGTTCCCATAGATTCAAAAAAGGGTAAATGCTACCATATTTTAGTAGTTTCGACCAAACTTCCTTTCCCATTGCAAGAAAAAAGTGCAACATTTAATATTGTATTTGCAAATTTATTCAACCATATAATCCTTTCCTATTAAACGTCTGTAGAATTAATATAAAAAAAGCACTTAAAAGAGTGATATTCAGTTTCTTTTTATTCATAAATTCTTAATGCAAACATGTGAACTTCTCAAAGTGTGAGAACAATAACTTTAACCATAGAACTACATTGACATTTCCGTGATGCACCCATAAATTTGAGTACCCCAGTATTTCAACTCTATGGATACACCCTAACTATTCGCTATTTACACAATATACTTTTCTATTTAAATGAAATTGTCTCCTTGAGCTTAAGGATATCAGATTATCTAAAACAGTAATTTACTAAAAATACTATCATCGTTACGTCACTAACATTTTCGGAGAATCCAATCTTTCGCAAGATAGAAAATGGCATTTAGTTACGGAAATATTTCATAACATAAGAAAATACACGAAAACTTATTCTAAGAATGGATAAATTTGTTTAAAGAACTTACTTTAATTTATTTTCTGTTAAAAAATAAATAAACTGTGTTGTTCAGTACGTTACTTTTTGTAACATGAACCAAAACACGAAATTACTCCTTCTGAAAATCTTTCACCTCTTATATATAACTGCCATTTGTGAAGAATATTACCAAGTAATTGTTCTTTGTAAGCTTCACACTTTTATTTGTATTAGTAAATATCTTAACGTTAAGTTAAAAAAATTGTTGGCGTTACTTTGGCTAAGTAAGTAGAATCGTGTGTATCCAAAGTTAACCCTTTTGCTTGGAAAAATATTATTTTAAGGTACGTACATAAAATACTTGCAATAAATTAAGTTAATTCCGGTCACAAGGCAGAGTTATAAGTTTTCGTTAAAATTTTAAATCTGAATTAAATTTCAAGTTAATTGCAATATGAGCTTAAGGATTAGATCAGTGTTTTGCTCGCACCTTTTGAGAACTACCCTAACAATGTAAAAAATTATGGTATAAAGTACCGGCACTTTAGTGCATCATCCATTTTACCGTGAAATATTATACGGTAATTTTTACAGTGATATTTATTTAATTAGAGTGATTTAGTGATTTTAACGCAATTATTCCTGTAAAAGTTACGGTAAATCAGTTGCGGTGTAAAAATTACGGTATATCAGATAGGGTGTAAAAATTACGGTTGATCTGGAAAAAAATAGATTTTACCGTATTTTTATCCAGAATTTTTTTACAGTGTATGAAAAAGTGAATAAAATTTTGTTCATAAAAAATTTCATGCTGTTCATAAATGATAAAAAGATATCTTTATTCATTGACTAGAATACACATTTAGTTTCATAGTTAACAGCTTTAAATTAATTGATATTAAGAATAATATTGGTACGCTATGTTGTGCTATGCTACTAAAATAACTTCAAAAAACGTTTTTTAAAAATTCACATTTTTTACTTATTTTAAAGTGATTGCCTGGTTAAAAAAATAAAATGTTGTAAAACTTATGTATGGTTGGATAAAACGTTCTATAAAATGATGTAAGCAAGGAAACTTATAGTTTTAAAATGTTTGAGAAATTAGACTTAAAATCGGAGGAATTTAAACTTACGTTTAATACCCTACACTCAATTTTAATGACTAAAATACATTATTCTTTTTAGTACACTTTATTTTAAATTTTATTTGCGTTCTGAACTAAAAGTTTTCTAAAACTCTTAAAACTTCCTGAGTTATACTTTAAAACTTTGAAAAACAGCAGATTTTCGATATTTTTTTCAAGTAATTTCTATTTATATCAATGCAAAGTCACTAAATATTTAACAGAAATTTAGTATAGTTAGAATTTTAGTACAGAAATAGTACAATACATCAGTACAATAGAAACTTACAGTATAGTTCAAAACGCTGTAAATATAATTCATAACTATGTTATGAAATTTAATAATAAAATTAGTTTAGGAGTAAGGATGTCTATCAAAAAACAAAGTGTTGAAAAATGTAGTTTTCTATGAAATGCATTTTTGGATATACTTAATTTTAGAATATATTTAACTGATATATTTTTAAGGAATTTTATCTGAAATAAAAAAAATGATAGTTTACAAAAATTTTCTTTTTATCCATTTCTGAAATTTTAGAGCTCTGCCATTGCTTCAGATTCTCACTTCCGGCTTCTAAATAAATTATAACTTTGTCTTGAATTATCAAAAAATCAAAACATTTTTGAAATCCCAAGAGAGTATTTTTTTTAAAAATTTATTGAATTTATTTTGATGAAATTAGTAGTCGTCATTTTAATTAGTAGTCTTTAGCCGGCAGGCAGACACCTTAAAGACATATCAAATAAAAGATCAGGAAGTAATAATACTTTATCTCACATCAACCTAACAATTTATATCAATAGAGGAAATCAAACTATAGGACATCTAACGATACCAGTTTATTGTTTTAATATTATTAAGTAATTTTTTTTTCATAGAAACAATGACTTTCTTTCAGTTTGACTTCATAAATACCGTTTCCATAAAAGTGGAAATTACGTCAGAAGATGCCAAGGGAACCAGCATGGAGGAAAATCGATCCACATTGCTGTAGGGACCTTCTCCCACCACATCTTCCTCTCCAAATCAATCCAGTATATGGCGTTTCGTATTCATCCATGATGAATTGGACGGAAAATGAATGAAATATGGCACTTTGAAATTTTTAAAATTTGGAAAGAATTTTCCCTTTTTATTGTCAATATGAACATTTTATATTAAAAATTAAAACTAATGTTGAAACTTATTATTTATGGCAGTGGATATTTGATATTAAATAGCTTAATATTCTTCATAAAATCATTCAAATGACCCTAATGTACAGGGATGTGATAAAAGACATTATTGCTTGGATATTTTTAAAAATATATATTCAAATACAGTTAAAGTAATGATAACGTTATTACAGTTCAACTTGATCGGAAAAAAAGCGTCAATTTAGCAAATTTTAAAAGTTGTTGGATTATATTGAAGTTTAACATTGAACCATCAGAAATATGTATTTCAGATGATGAGCATAAAGGCATATATTTTTAAATGGTGTTTTGGTTAGTAAGTATTTAGAGTGAAAATAAAAAAAGATATAAAGATTAAAAGAAAGAAGAAGATACTATGTTACTAATGTTTACAAAAAGTTTTATTACATTTTTAAGTAACTGTTGAAATTAAATGATACAATATATGGCGATTCATATTCGTGTAACTGTAAGTAAAAATAATCAAATATGGAATTTTGAAATTATAAAAATTTGGACAGAAAATTTTTATTTCTAATGTAAATGATAAAATTTATATCAAAGTATTTATGGCAGCGAAATTAGAAAATTTAATAAATTAGTAATCTTTTTAATTAAATTTTGTATAAAAATATTACCCTAAATTGGTTACAGAAAGATATTTTCTATTTTAAAATGTTCTCCCGTAACAATAGACAATATATGTATTTTTCATTATTAATTCACATTTCACTCAAACAAACAGACAGTATTTAAAATGACCAAATCTAATGCTATATAATATGTGTGTCAAACTGCAGAAAAATCTCCCAACAAAACAAATACTTAACTGATTAATTCTGTAGACTTTCTTTTCAGTAAATCAGTTAAGAATCACTTTAATCCTTTTCAATCAAGATCAGCTGTTGAATTATTTCGATTTCATTTTCACTATTCGACTGTAGCTTTCGAATAAAAGACCCGATTACAATTTGAGAGTGTCTCCATTCATTCAGATAAAATTATACCAATATATATATTTAGTATTATAGCATTTAATATGCTTTTTAGTTTTTTTTAAATACTTTTTCTCTTTCATAATTTATGTTAACAAACACTATTTTCATTAGTTTAAACTTCAATAAAATTAAATTTTATACTGACATATGTTTTGAATTACTTACTTAAAACAGTATAATAGTATTGTTTATGGAATTCGTAAAAATGATGAAGTATTTTTAAATTTTTCTGAAAGATCAGTTGCTGAAAGATAACTCTGTCAAATGACACTATTATAAAAAAGCGCAAATCAAAAATTTAACAAGGAAAAAGGAAGTGATAAAAAAGTATTGTCAGAACTACCGGAATATTCTAAATTGTACCGTGTTTCTGATTCTTTAAGGGCATCAAAAAGCTTCGTAATTTTTACCAAAGCTAGCCACAATGAACCACAAAGCGACCACAATTCAAAACCACATAATAATATTGTTTATGGAATTCGTAAAAATGATGGCTCATTTTTAATCTTTTCTGAAAGATATAGTACTGCCAAATGACGCTTTCATCAAAAGAAAACAAAAACACAAATCAAAAATATAACAAGGGAAGAGGAAGTGATAAAAAAGTAGGGTCAAAACTACCACAATATGATAAAATGCACCGTGTTTCTTACTCTTATAAGAACATCAAAAAGATCCGTAATTTTCACCAAAGCACTTGAAATTAAAAATAAAATATCGTTTTATAATATGGGATAAAATTTGGCCTATTATGCAAAATTTGGTAATTATATCATGATACCTTAGAGCATGGCATGAAACTATTTATTCGGTTAAATTTACTTTTCAGTTTTGAATAGATGTGTGATAAAAAAGAACTATGATTTTGAAAAATCAAAATGCCCAGTAAGCTGTTGCCATATGAATGAAAAAATTTACCAATTGAATAGTTTAAATATTATAAATTGGGATTTTATTGCCGGAATTAGTTTTGTTTTTCATTAATGGAATCAGATTATTATAACCAAAAATGTACGTTAATTTCGCCAGAACTTTTTTTTTATTCTTATTTTTGCTGTTTCTTTTTAAGGTATCCGACTACCTTCGGGACAAAATTTTTGAAAAATAAATATTTTCCACAACATTATTGCAATTTATATTGTATATTAATTTAAATAAACATATTTAATAGAGAAAATTTAAATATGCAGGAAATTTTTTGTTTAAAGAGTATTTTTTAGATAATTTTAATGAAAATAACTCATTAACGGAAAACACTCTACACAAAAAACTATTGTACATACAGCTATGAAACTTTTTGAGCCGTTTCGTATAGCCCTCTGAAGTGTTATGAACCTCAACTTAAATGATATCATGAAATTAAAAAAATTTATGGAGTGTTAAGCATATTTTTCCATTTTTTTTCACATTTTCTTCACATTATCTACTGCAAAATATCTCATAAAACAAAAAATAATACAGTTATCTGAATTCTGGAGGTCTGTTACATAACCACCAATACAAGAAACAATCTCTGAAAGTTTGAAGACAAATTTATTATAATTAGTTGAGTTATCTTGTTTTCCGTAGACAAAAAACAGCAAAATTGTCATTTTGAGAAAAACACAATTAAAGTTTATAATTACATTTTTTCTAAAAACTATGAATGTTTGTCAGTAGGAAGTTATTATATTTTATAGGGGGCACATTCCTTCACACATTTTCTTAGTTTTATTTAACGTAGCGATATTTTAACGTATTATTTAGCGATATTTTAAAGTATTTAGTGAATAACATCAAAAGTCTACTACTTATAAAGCATTTAACACAGGAACAATTTTTTATTAAACAACCATCTTACTGTATTTTCACACTTTAATATATATGTCTAAATATAGTTTTTATTAATAATTAGAAGTAAAAAATATTTTTTATAATATTTATAATAGCTCAAATCTAGAATTTTCTTCTAAATGCAATTTGTTATCATAGCAAACCGGACAACATAATGAAGCTAATATCACCATTAGGATCTCAATATCAATTATTCGATTGCCACACAGATTGTTTTTATCCAAAGGCATCAGTTCTTTATTGACATCCATAGAAATCGATAATTTTGAAGAGCTTGAAGTAATAGATTCATCTGCTTTACACAATTTTGAATAAATGGTATAATCAACTTTACTCAAATCATCGCTTTTGGTGGCATGTTGATTACCGTAATATTTACGTTTCTTAGATCGAGAAGTACGTCCTTTACCCATTTCAATAAATTCATCAAAATAAATAACAAATTTTTTTGAAAGAAATCAATAAATTTCTTCAAAACAAATCAAAATCAAGATATAGAAAGTACGCTTCAAATGTAAACAAACTATCAGAAAATATGCTAACTTTTCATGTTACCCACAAACAGTAACCACGAAACGTAAAATCTAATTAAAATATAATTCAGATTATTAGCCGTGAGTTTAAGAGCTTTTAAAAATTAAATATCTAAGAAAAATAAACACACAAATAGAAATGGAACCGAAACTATTACCTACTACCGGTTTCATTTTTGTAATTTCCGGTAAGTTAGACAGCTGTCATCTGTTACTAGAATAGCTATAACTAAAGTTCTGCTTGACGTGCATTCAAAAACAAAACAGTTTTTAAAACTAGAAAAATTGGGCATTATTATAAAGCAATAAAATAAAAAAGAGATTTTTTGTGAAAATCCTCGTTTTAAAGGTAGTCGGATACCTTAAAAATATGTCTACAATAGTTCGGTCAAGAGATCGGTTGCAATTTTAACGCCTTTAATATAAATTTCAAGTTTTTTCTTCATATTTTGTCATATATCTTGAACTCTTACAGTGAATCCTAATCTTTTTACACACAATTTTAAAACTAGCTCATCCAAAGAAAATTCCAAGTAAAACAATTTTTTTATAATTATTTATTACTTTTTATTATTGAATTAAAAAGTGATCGTAAAATTTGAATTGTAAATTACACGAAGTCTTACAACACTATTTATCGACGTAAATTTAAACAACAAGGCTAAAAATTTGAAAAAGTTCTTGAAAAATAAAAATTTAAAAGCATGACTTTTATGAGAAGGCTAAAAAATAAAATGTGCATTCATGAATCCAAATTTTTTTAGCACTTTCTCGGCCAAACTTTTGAAAAAATATTTTCCACCTGATCCTATATTTTGTGGGTAGAAAAGTGAGGTATGTTTATTCAGATAACAAATTTTTGTCGTCTATTAATTAAAATATTTTGGGTTAATTATATTATTAATATATTTAAAATATTAATTAATATACATATGTAAGGTTAGACACTTGAACCATTGAGTTTACATGCATTACGTTAAAATCCCAGAAGTTAGATGAGATGGTTTTCTTTTATTTTGCGCACTCTAATGAAGGATTAATTACATTATACGAATTGTTTTTTGTTTTATTTTCATTATTAACATTTATTATTAATTTAATTTTACTACACGAATTATTTTTTTTATTATAGAAGCTTTTTTCTGTTTGCTTCAATAACACAGTAGTAAGAAATATAAAATGGGGAACACTGAAAAAATCCAATGCGAAAGAAAATCGCATTAAAAATAGTTTATAAAACTTAAACACGATTATACGTTTTTACGGTTCATCCTATTCACTGAAAAGGCTTAATTGAACTCATTTTAAAAGTTTTTATTTTGATTGAAAGTACTGCTATTACAGTTTAACATTGAAACAATTTCTCGATCATCAGAAATATATAGTTGTAATGATGAATATAAAGAAATATATTTATAAAACATATTTTGTTCAATAATTTTTAGCATGAAAGTAATAAAATAGATATAAAGATTGAAAGAAAGAAGAAACAATAATTTAAAAGAAAACGTATCTTTAAAGTAGCACAAGACAGCAAAAAAATTATCCTTTTACGGTACTAAATTATTGAATTGATTTTCGTAAAAATGTAAAAATTATGGCAGAATAAACGGCCTATATGACTTGTATAGAAAAATGAACTTCAGTTGGATTTCCTATCAAGGTATTTTAGCTATCTTATTGAAATAATTTGCTTAAATTATCCAAAAAATAAAATCAATCTGTAGAATTGCTACTCTAAAAGCATATGAAGTGTCATATGAGGGACAAGAAAAAGAGCTTGACTTGAACTTGCTGAAAGTAATGGAGCATCTGAGGGTCTAACTATAATACATCTGATGCATTAGAGTTGGCTGCAAAATTTTATAAATGATCTCAAAACTTTAAAAACCATTTACTCGAAACTCTCTTACTTGCTGTATCTCGAACTAATACAATTTTTTACCTATTTACTTCAAATTTTGAAACAAAATAGATATAGTTTACGTTTCACATTTTTTATTGGATTAACTAGTTAGTAATCTGTGAATATGCGACTCATTTTATACGTTTTTTTAAATTGTTTTTTCAAAAAACCACCATTTTGAGGAAAGTAATTGTACAGCAAAAATAACATTCTTGTAGTTCAAAAAAGTTGAAACGAAATCAAATTTGGATGATTTTTTTTAACGCAAGCTCCAATTTTTAAATGTTCTATATTTCTAAGATGATAAATCAAGGATTAAAATGTGTACAATAAGATTTTAAAAAAATTATTAAGCTCATCACAATCGTTGCAAAACTCATTAAAAAATCCTTCCTTTTTACTGGCTTCTACTGTATTTTTCTCCCTTAATGAAACTGTTGTATTTAAAAATTAAAAAAATACTTAATTCAAGAACAAAAAGAAATTATAATAAATATGTAGCATGATTTTTCAAAAAGTGATAAAACGAACTAAAATAGAAGAATTATTTAAAGTAGGGGAGAGTGGGGTCAATTGTAACATTTTTTACTTAACTATTTTTAACCAACGAAAAATCGAATATATTATTAGTATTAATTGACAGACGAGTAAAGAAGACTATCCTCTACTAGAAAAAAAAATAAATACCTTACTTTAAATGTTATTATATTAGTTATTAACAATTTTTGACAGTCGTGCACTTGTTACAATTGTCCCCACTTACGGGGTCAATTGTAACAGTTCATAAATTCAACTAAAACATAGTTAATTATACATATTATCATAGTTGTGATATATTTTTTTATTGATCAAAATAGTAGTGATATTTTAGGAGTAAAAATAATAATGAGCAGAGACCTAAAGGGTTAAACTTTTAACTTTAAGGGGTTAAAAATTTTAATTTATGCTGTGAAAGGTGACAAATAAAATAATGCACATGCAACATAATATAAATGATATAGGAAACTATTGGTGGTTCTTAAAGAGTTAAGTAATGGTTTGTAAACATAAGATTATTTATTTTCAGCTGTTACAATCGTCCCTTTACTTATTGTTACAATTGTCCCCAAGACGCCATTTCAGCTTCATTTGTTAAAAACAATGCTAGTTAATGAGCAAAACTAATCTTTTTTTTATTGAAATGTTAATTAAAGTGTCCACTTACATATTCGGTTACTAATTTTTATTTGTTTAAACAAAATTACTTTGTTACAATATAATATTCTAATACCAAAAAAAGTACTTGCGTGGCGTGAAAATATCTTTTGTGATGTAACTCTTTCAAAAGTACATAAAAATGGTTGCCATCAGGGGTGTACATGTAGATTTATTAAATACACCTTGTGCGCCACCTAGGAACCAAATCTATAACCCGACACTCGAAATTTTTGCTCTGTTACAATCGTACCCTGTTACAATTGACCCCACTCTCCCCTATATTTTGTAGTACACTTTTACTTTCAATGAAAAACCGTTTAAATTAAGACCAAGGTAAAGTAAGACATTTTCCAGTAGTAATTTAACTCTAGAAAAATTTCTTCGAAGTATAGAAATAAAACTAATATATTTAATAATATAAACAAACAGTGGTATTATCTTTAATGAAATTGATTGTCCTTTTAGAGCCGTTTTCAAAAATTATCTAACATTCTCAACAAAATTATCTTCAGCTAAAAACATTTTTCATTGCAATATTATTATTCATACTAAATCATTTACTACTTAATATTTATTTAAGATACTAAAATAATTATAGAACGTTAAGAATAAGTTCGATTCTGCGTTTAAACTACAGAAAGTACCACCTGGCAAAAAATAGGTACTAAGTTGAACATATTAAACGCATAGACTTCTTTAGAGTTATTCTAATAAAGTTCAAAGCTCGAGATTAAAGTTGATTCGTCGGTTTGACACCACTGAAAATTCGCTTGAACAAATATAAAATAGGTATCGGTGATCCTTCCCCACTAAAAATATTCTAAAAATTTCTTTTTTCTAAAAAAAAAAACTGAAGAAAATCTTTAAATATTTGACCCACTTTTTAAGCCTACTTTTTCTTCAAATTATCTACAGATTTTAATTTCTGTTGAAAATCTTCCAAATGAATTTTTTAAAAGATTTTCTAAAGACTGCCAGCGATTGTGATAGATGAGAAATAGTAGGCTATTTTGCGTAAAGCAGCTTTGTGGTCATCTATGCATGAATAAGAGTTCCGTATTCTAGTATTCCAGAATCACCGATTGAGAAGTGCACGACGCTGGAAACACATCATATTTTGGAAGAAAAGAAGAAATATTGTGATTTTATCCCTGGGATTCAAACCCTAGTTCAACCGGTCATGAAATTGTAATATTGCTCACACGGCTATAATATGTACCCTTATAACGTAACTTCAAAAGGTGCTCACCTTACACTTATTCAGATTATAGTTTTTCTAAATTTGATTTGAAGATATATAATAATCTATAAGATTATTAGATTTAAAATTAATCAGAATTAAATAAATCTTTAAAATCTTCAGAATAAATTCTCTTTTTCTTTTATGAAATTAAACCTATAAAGCAGGTCAAATGCCTTCAGATTTTTTTTCTGATTTTATCTTCTACTAAAAATCTTCAGAATGGATTTTTAAAATTTTCTGGTAATTATAAGCTTGAAAAGTATAATAACAGTAGTACCTTCAGAATTCATTTTCTTTGAGAAATTAGCAGCACACTTACAAATTTTCCTTTTTTTTTCTTGTGAAGCTTGTGCATTCACATATAAATACAAAGATTTGTTGCATTTTACATTAAAATATCTAGCATGTTAATTTTCACGCAATATATTCATGTTTTTTATAATGCTAAATGCACAAAAATATCTATATAATATTGCAAACAATATCGCAGAAAAAGAATAATTTGATATAATCATTTTTAATTTAATTTAATATAGAAAGCTTAAAATTTTTACTTATGTTAATTACAACTGTATTTTCGTCCTAGAATGTTAAATAAGAGAAATCTAACATCCTATGAAAAACAACAACAAAATTTCAAATATTTAAAAGTGAAATTTGGAGAAAAATTTCACTTTCTTTTACTAATTCAAATATCTTCAATAAATCTGCAGATATTTAAAAATATTTAATAATTTTGAAAATGACTGGCTCTACAAAAATACAGCAAATATTTTTAAAGTAAATTAAAACCTTCAAAATGATTATGAAATGTCCACGAAAAGATCTAAAAATATTTTTAAGAAAAATCAAAATCTTCGTTAAAAAATACTAATTCTGAGGAAATACTCAAGATATTTTTAGTTGAGTTTGAACCAGCAGTCGATGATGAATAGAGGTTTCATATTTCCTGGTTTATGTTTTGGTCTGTGATTCTCGTCTCAAAATAGCATATTTCGTCCTAATTGTGACATTCTCTGTATTGAAAGTTTTCATTTTAGTTTACTTTGTTTATTTTTTTTTAAAAAAATCTTTTAAATACATGTATATAGACACGAGTAAATGTGTAATGACAAATAATATCCTTCAGTTACTGCTCCTTCGAACCAGTGACTAAATTTTCCCCAAATTTTATTTCTTTCCCAGAATTCTTTACGTTTTTTTACATATATATATATATATATATATATACACTAAAAGGCACTCAACAAATAAAAGGAGTTGGAAGAAAATATTACTGTTTTTACAGAACTTTGGTACAAAATAGCCGCACAAAGTTAAATACTTCTCGTATAAGTTTCACCATTCATTATTTATCATCATTATACTTAGAAAATGATTTTTCAGCGTCTATGTTACTTGTAGGCTAATTTGGGGTAACATTCTGTCTTCCAAAATTGAATCCCTCCCTCAACGTCTATTTCATAGATTGTAGCATTAAAGTAAATTCGTTAATTCCTTCATCCTCAAATACCAGAGTATTCTTAATATTTTCAATTTGTTATTGATCGAATCTTTTAAATGTTTTATTAATTATAGTTATTCAATTTTGTAGCATTGAAAAAGTAATAAACACCGTTAAAATGCAATCAATAAATTAAACAAAAAATCTTAAATTTTAAACAATTTTTACTTTAAACGAAGCATTTCAAAAATGTACAAAATAATTTGATAATTCGTGGAAATTCATGGCACCACAACTTGCAATGCTAATCATAATGTACAGAATCATTTTACTGTCGACAGATAAAATCGTGGTGCTTTCACCCTACTCCTAATAAATTTAAAAATGTGGCTTACCATTAAATTGTCCTTCAAATGTGCATATATTACCGTTAATGTAAGTTTGAAATCTGAAAATAACTAGAGAGTCGAATATTGATGAATGGCAGAAGAAAAATAAAACTTTAAAGAGAAAAACTATTTATATGATTGCTAGACATTAACACCAACAAGAAGTCTTTATTTGTGGGTTTAATTTCAATTCGAATTTTAATTCGATTTCATTTTTATTATTGCAACGTATTCAAAAAATTCTTGGAAAATTCCTGAAAAACATTACAAATTCGCTCAGTTAGGAATTATTACTACCATATTCAATAACTGCAATAAATTTTACTACTATGCAATCAAAAAAATTCATTACAATTATAAGGTTTTCAAAATGTCATTTCAAAAGTAATGTAATTTTTTAACACTAAATAACTAGCGTAATTTTGCTAATAGAAACTTTCAACGCTGAAATATATTTATAATTAAATTTAAAACTGTAAAAATAAATAAACAAATTAAAACATATTATATTAAAATTCTTTGAAAAGTTTAACGTTTATGATTTCTTTAAAAAAATTCCTTTTTCAATCAATGATTTTAGATTTTATTTTTAAAAAACGGATTGATTCAAATCACTAAAACTTCCCATTTTAATTGCAAATAAAAAAAAGGGGGGTTTATTTACGTAAATAAATTTAAGGTTATAGGGAAAAAATATAATAAACGTTAAAGGGCTCAAACGTCTGACAGCTCTCTTGACTAACTTCCATCCATTAAATACGTTTACTGTAAGAAGTATGCTTGAAACTACCAAAAACAGATAAGATCATTGATTTTATTATTAATTGATTAATCATTGATTTTATTATTGATTTATTAATTGTGTTTAATCATTGATTTAACACAATTAAGTATTGTTTTAAATAAAGTAGGGGGAGGTAATGGAATTCGTTTGATTACAAAATGGCCGCATTTGTAGAAATGCCTTACCTAAATCGGGAATTTCAAGTATGAAGATTGTTTTTAAATGATATTTCTAGTCTACTTTTGTATTAGTTTAATAACGAAATAAAAAGTAAGAGGTCGCATCAATGTTAAAAAAAATTTAGTAGAGTTAGGTAATATAATCAACATTAAACTTGCATAAGAACCTATACCCGGAAATGTCATCGCCCGCGGCTTGGGGCACTTCCCCTGTTATGTACTGTTCAAAAACACACAAAAAAAACAGATAATAGGGAAGAACTCTTATCGGCGTATGATGAAATTTCCTATCATGGGTTCATATGCAAATTTAATCATGATGATATGCCCTAAGTCTCCTAGAAATTTGACGCAACGTTTATGCGACCCCCAGATGAATATAATGTTTTTAAACTTGCGCATTTCGTCAAAAAATAGAATAAAATGTCTTAATGTCTCTTTCGACAATGAATAGACTAAAATATATTCGAAAAAAATTGCAGCTTGGAGAGAGAAACCGATTGCAGATTTGAAATTAGCTATATAAAAGTATCAGTTAAGAAATCTCATGCCACAGAAAAAAATATTCCGCATTGTTATTCAATAGACCTCTAGTTTAGTCTTCAATTTCAATAACTTTAGAAATGCATTAATAACGATACAAGACACCCAAAACAAAATGATCCATTTTTCAAAACATTTAATTTTGATAAAATATATCACTTTTAATAATTGCTAGTCAAACTAAAACATTGGTTTTAGCACATTTTTTACATGCACTGTTAAACAGTTTAGACTGTTCTGAACCATAATATCTTTTAATCCTCGTTATACAGCCTACCCAATTTCTTGGGTTTACGACTACTAATGTTCTACTCCGAAGCCTAGAAATTTTGAACCCAATTCTGAAGACATCCTGGATCAAGTTTTTGGAGAACTTTGTCTTCGTGGAGGACTTTTTTTATTGATGAACTTACCCGCATTTGCTTGGAAGGCGAACACTCTATCCCCTGATCAATCACGATTTGAACCATGACGTTAAAAAATATTATTATACTATTTTGATTACGTGATATTCAGACGGATGGAATCCGGAGGATCATTCGCCAACCAAACTAAATTTATTCATGCAGTTAGTTTCTTTGGTTACGAAAAAATATAGGTAAAGTATTTTGTCTATTTTACATCAGTTGCAAATACATATAAATTATTAAAAATGTAAATTCAGTCATAAAAATTTTTATATAGAATCTCAGGAATTTCTGTAAATGCGCCATAAATATTACAGGTGGAAAAATTCCGTTTAAGATATTTGAAAAAAAATTATTTCAACGATTTCTCTTTAGAGTTAATTTAGAGTTTATTCTGTTGCTAAATTAATTGCTATTATGAAAAATACTCAAAACAATCGAATGTTTATTTTAAATTTACAATTTAATTTATTTAATTTAATCTTTCAGAACGCAAATATTAAAGTTTCTGATTCAGGAGAAAAGTATTGAAGTAAACTTTTATAGCTAACAATGCTCTTCGTCTTCGAAATAAATAAAACTTGGTGACGCATTCAAGTTAAAAAGGCTTTTATCTTTTATAACTGAATTACTTTAAATAAAATAAAATATGATTTCAGAACTTAAAAAATGATCGGTAGGAAAATAACAGAGCAATTGGCGAGTGAAACTTCAGGTATCTTCTTTTTTGAAAACAGCTTCAACGGAGACGTGGTTTAATTTAATAACTTATTAAAGTTGCATGAAATTTAAACAATATTATGGTACAAATATTTACTGAGTTTTCTCAGGGTGTATACTTAAACGTAATTTTTGCTCATTACTACTAAATATCTGCAATCTTGATGAAATAAAATCAGTGATCTACAAAATCAGAAATCTGAAAATTTTGAAAATAGTCCAAAACTTTATTTAAAAAGGGGCACTAACATTTCAAAACGTTTATTTTTTTTTATAACTAAAAGACATGCAAGTAAATATTTCTCAATTGGCGAAAAAAAACTGGTGGTTTAATGTAACAACTTTTTTTAATTACAGTTTAAAATATTATAAATTTTAATTTATACCATTTTTCACACATTTTAGGGTATTTTTTTATTGTAATTCTTCATATTTTGGTTATGAAACAAAATCCACTAGACTATAGTAATAAAATATTTGTATACTCTGAAATTATTCAAAAGTATTTGAATTAAATCCCTTATCTTTCTAATTATTTTTATTGTAGAAATTCTGACGAACGAAGGTAAAACAAATTATTCTTTCATAAAATAATCGCTTTTTCAAGACATATAAACAGAAATAAAATCATAAAATATTTTAAATGATGAAATTATTGGAAATGTTGTCCAATATATTGGATACTGAATCTCAGAATGTTAAATTATTCTTTAGTGTTGTTTCCAGATTCAAAATTAATGAAGAATAGAGATTTTTTTTTTCTGTATTACTTTTCAAATGTTTGAATTTTTATTGAATACGAGCTCAATACGCACAAGAAAATTTATTGCCTTCATAAAAATCAGGGTATACAATATATTGGACACAGAGTTTCAAAATGTTAAACTATTCTTTAGTGTTGTTTTCAGAAATGTGTTTTAATATCATTTATGGTCAATTCTTAAATTTTGTTTCAAAACAGCATCATATTTTAGTAACATGAACTTATTTAAAAAGTGATGAATACTGCTTGGCAAAATGTTAAAATTACATTGATAATTGTAATTGTTTATTACAAACGTGATAAGCTAATTTTAAATTTTTGTTAATTTGCTATTAAATATACAATTGATTAATCTCGTCAGTTTTGACAAAAGCTTTTTTTCCTCACTTAAAAAACTTATTCTAAAAAATTTTTTAATGCATATTATAGCGATAGAATATTAGTAGTTCAACGTAAAATGTTGGTATTTTTTAATGTTTGAACACTTTCAAGATGGTTAGTTTCGATTGATCACTTCGAAGAAAAATATTTCTTTCATAAAAAAAAGATAGAAAAATTTAATCATTAGCAAATTAACTTATATATTCTAAGGCCAAAAATGAAGGAAGGAATAAGTAAAACAACAAAATCTAGTAATTTTCATACAAAATTGTTTTTCTTTACTACATTATAAATCAATTCCAAGATGAAAATAAATTACATTATTTATACTTTAGGAGGAATTTCAAGGGGAATAGTATTCCACAAACCAAATTTTCTATATTTCAAATCAATTCAAAAGTGAAAGCACCTATCAAACTATAAATTATTTGAAAAGAGGAGCACCAATTTTGTTACATTATAAATCAATTTAAAAATGAAATTACTTATCAATCTATAAATTGTTTCAAATAGAGTTTTAAGAGGGGAGACGCTGTCGACAGAAAATCAATTTTGCTACACTATAAATCATTTTTAAAGTGAAAGAGCATATTAGTCAATAATTTGTTGTAAATAGAGTTTTTATGGGGAGAAGTCCAGCAGACCAAATGTGTACATTTTAAATCTATTCAAAAATGAAGCAATTAATAGATTGCTTTAAATAGAGATTTTATGGGAAGCAGTCATCAGCAGACCAAATTCGTACATTTTAAACCCATTCAAAAATAAAGCAATTAATAGATTGCTTTAAATAGAGATTTTATGGGAAGCAGTCATCAGCAGACCAAATTCGTACATTTTAAACCAATTCAAAAATGAAACAATTAATAGATTGCTTTAAATAGAGATTTTATGGGAAGCAGTCATCAGCAGACCAAATTCGTACATTTTAAACCCATTCAAAAATGAAGCAATTAATAGATTGCTTTAAATAGAGATTTTATGGGAAGCAGTCATCAGCAGATCAAATTCGTACATTTTAAACCAATTCAAAAATGAAGCAATTAATAGATTGCTTTAAATAGAGATTTTATGGGAAGCAGTCATCAGCAGACCAAATTCATACATTTTAAACCAATTCAAAAATGAAGCAATGAATTGATTGTTTTAAATAGAGATTTTAAGGGAAACAGTCATTCAGACCAAATTTGTAAATTTTAAATAAATTCAAAAGTGAAACAATGAATTGATTGTTTTAAATGGAGATTTTAAGGGAAACAGTCATTCAGGCCAAATTTGTAAATTTTAAACCAATTCAAAAGTGAAGCAATGAATTGATTGTTTTAAATAGAGATTTTAAGGGAAACAGTCATTCAGACCAAATTTGTAAATTTTAAATCAATTCAAAAGTGAAACAATGAATTTATTTTTTTAAATAGAGATTTTAAGGGAAGCAGTCATTCAGACCAAATTTGTAAATTTTAAATCAATTCAAAAGTGAAACAATGAATTGATTGTTTTAAATAGAGATTTTAAGGGAAACAGTCATTCAGACCAAATTTGTAAATTTTGAATCAATTCAAAAATGAAACAATGAATTGATTGTTTTAAATAGAGATTTTATGGGAAGCAGTCATCAGCAGATTAAATTTGTACATTTTAAATTAATTCAAAAGAGAAACAATCAATAGATTGTTTAAAATAGATTTTTAGGGAGTCTTCATCAAATCAATTTTGCTGCATAAATAAATTAATTCTTTAGATTTCCTATCATAGAAGTTTTGTAACCCCATAAAATCATGAATTAACTTACAAATTTTAGCAAAATAGATTAGCTTACAGTGTAATTTTCTTAAAATAATGTATTTATTGAATAATAAATTTTATAATAGTTAATCCATATAATTTATGTTATTACATCTCATGAATTCTTTAGAAGTATATAATGAATAATATTTAGAAGTATATAATATTTGTCCGAATATTATATTTTGTACCTTAAAAGTATATGCCCACATGCTAAAGTAAACTATTTTAACATTCAAGATCCATTGACACTTTGAAATACACATATTTAATTTTCTGTTAGAATTTAGCTTCATAGCATAGTGAAAAGCGTATACTATTTACTTATAAATATAGCTACTTTATCAATAGACAATACCTCACTTAGGTGAATAAAAAAGAAATTTTGATGAACTCAATAGATCCCGCGTTTCACTCTTGCTGTTAATCAATTGCAATATTTCGATTTATTGGAACGACTGATCAATATATGTTCGTTTACATTTTTGTTTATTTAACACTGCAACGGAATAATGCCTTTTGATCTTTAAATAAAGGTATAGATGTATAATACGCAACAAAAATAGAAACACCCTGAATAACTTTTGGTTTAATTATCGAATTTTCACGTATTACAACTCAAATTTGAAGGGGAGGGAGACCTCAAATATGCTAATTAATTCGTACAGACGATATTTTAAATAAATAAATGAGACACAAAAAGGTACTTTCAGGAAAGTTATCCAATGTTTGACTCCTTAACGTTAGTTTTACTTTCTGCGTATTATGCTTGATAATTGTTTGACGAATTGAAAAACAATGATGAACGCGCAATTATAAAATTCGGTTATTCAAATATAATTATACTCGAAATAATTATTTATTATTTTTAATTATTTTATTTAGTAATAGTCGAAAAATTTTGAATTGTTAGGTATACAAAGTTTAACATCATTTAAAAAAACGTAATTTTCTATGGCAAAATATTAAATTTGACCGAAATCAGACGAATTCTTCCTGATAAATTGAATTTTAAATATCTGACCAATTTAAAATTTGATTTGTCAGAAACTATTTAACTCATTTCGCTCAAGTTTTATATATACAAAATGATGCAAAAAATTGTATACCTTTCAATTCAAAATTTTAAGAAACATATAAATACGTAAAAAGTGAAATTAACTTTAAGGGTCTCTACCTCTCACCTGACTAAACTATAGGAATTATATTTCCTGGATACCTCTATATTTTGATCGACAGAAATCCGTCGAAGAAAAGGTATTCAGAGAAAATAGGTTTGTGAGTCTAATTTCATAACTTTAAATATCGTCTGCTCTAACTAATTAGTCAATTTTAGGTTATCCCCACATACCATTGAGTCCTTATACATGTAAATCCGATCATTAAACAAAACATTTTTCATTGCATTTCGTTTTTTTTATGTTCCGCAACGTCCACATAAAATTAAAGCTTTGCAAAAGACTCTAAATTATAAGAAATAAAAATCTAATTATTTTAAGAACTATTTGTTTCTTTTTATTTTTTTTTTAAATAAACTTAATGCCTTATATAAATGATAAAAATATTGGATCATAGTCAACTTTATTTCCCTGTTATAGATCAGCATATAACTTCATAGTGATTCTATACGCTCGAAGACACTTAAAATATTAAATCTAAATTGAAAAATCTCCCTTGTTTATAAAATATACGTTCACTAAAATACTTTGTTATTTACTTAGAAAATCGCGCATTATTTTTCACTTGAATTATTTTTGAGATAGAAAGTTTTGTTTGGATGAAAATGACATGATTTGCTATTTCTAATTTGCATTCCATTGTTTTGCTACTCCTTTTTCCACTTCATTGTTTCGTGAATAAAATTCGTTTACTGGAGAACGATTTTCAACCTTTTTTCTTAAATAAACAAATGAAATTGAAAAAAAAACGAAACGAAATAAAAAAAAACAAATGATAAGTAAGGACTTACCTTTTAACAATGCAACTTATAACTAACTATTGAACAAGAATTTAGGAAATGACGGAGAGCTTACCCAGCCAAGATGATTTTCAATCTCGAACATACTTATTCTCAACAAGTCCTATATCTTGAGTTGATCTGTAAGCACAATTGAACTGCATGGCTTTAGCACGCTCATTCTGTAGACATGGAACTTTACAACAACAGCAAACAAAGGTTTGAATGGTGTCTTTGAAAGCCTCCCGAAAATCACGATTAAAGTACGCATAAATGATAGGATTAAGTGATGAGTTGAAATATCCAATCCAGAAAAGTACTTGAACAACGATTTCAGGACATGGGCATGCATCCCCACACATACTAATAGACACATACCAAAGGAAGAATGGTAACCAGCAGAGAATAAAGGCTCCCATAATTATTCCCAAAGTCTTTGCAGCTTTGTGTTCTCGTTTCATCTTATTAATACTCCGTTTTGTAGGAGTAGATTGACCACTTTCTGGATCATCCCCGTGAGAATTTCGATGAGGTGGAGCATGAACAGCCATCGAATGATCCGTGCTATTTCTCGCGCTATTATGCACCATTGCCATCTGAGACTTACACATAAACTTTTCCTGTCGAACTGCCTCCACATAAATCTTGTAGTAAGTAAAAAGCATTATGAAACATGGAATCCAGAAAGAGACACTTGACGAAATGATAGCGTACGGTTTATTTACTCTGAAATCACAAACATCTGGATTTTGGTCACGAGATTTTAAATACTCATCAGTAGTATACCAACCTAAGAATATTGGTATGAAACTAATAAGGCCTGAACTTAACCAAACAGTAGCAATCATGATAGCTACTAATTTTCCAGTGATTTTTAGAGGATATTCGAGAGGTTTGATGATGGCGTAATATCTGTCCACACTAATACAACACAAGTGCATGATTGAAGCTGTAGAGAATAGGACGTCACAAGAATTCCAAAAATCACATACTGTTTGGTTAAAGATCCACTTTCCAGCTATCATATGACTAGCATTAAAAGTCATAGCTAATAATGCGACTAAAGTATCGGCAAAAGCGAGAGATACTATAAAATAGTTTGTGGTTATCCTCAGTTTATGATTTCGGTAAACACTAGATATAACGAGTATATTTCCAAAAACAGCGCAACATATGATACAAGTCACAACTAATGTCTTTAAGGCTAAACTGACTTGTGATTCCCAAGTGACAGGTTCCTCCGTTGATGTAAAGTTTGAATCATTTATTAAAGTCAATGTGTCATTGGCAAAAATTGCCGCATAATCTGCATTTGATTCAGTCATTTTTTTACACGAGCATCTAAAGAAAAGGTTTCATAACAAGAAGGAGAATACCTGAGGAGAAGTGCGAGCATTAGAAGAAGCAAGTCAAGACTACCAATATCGATAGAGGGTTGCCAGTAGTCACGTCGCCTTTTGGCGTCGCTTTTTCTCCCATCCAATCGATCTTCTACTCTCTATATCAAAATCTCACAATTCTACCCTCAAATATTATTTCGTTTACAAAAATTATTCACTTTCAAATTTATTCTTCCTATTCTTTAAAAAAGAATTTTTTTTCGCTTAATCACCGCCGAAAAACTAAATAACAAACAATGAACACTGAAGACACCTTTTTTATCAAACAAGAGTTAAACTAATAATTTTTCGGTTTTTTTTCGTTTATACTTAATTGTCTATCAAAATTTTATTTTCAGAAGTTAGTAGCCTTATTGTTTTAAAATTTTTCTTCTATTCCGATCTTTAAATTCTTTTCTTCTAATATATTATTTTTTCGTATCTTTTGAAGAAAAAAACAGTTTTTTACTTAATAATTAAAATGATCGCTACTAGGCGCATTTCTTAGTTATACAACATCTGGAACATTTTCTGTAGTTTTATTGATATGCGAAATCAAGTGAGTTATCGATCACGCAAGTATGAACTTCTGTAAAAATTTTGATTATTTTTAAAACGATACACACTTTTATTTTTATTTGATGCTAATTGAAAAATAGTTAACTTCAAAGCTCTAATTGGAATTAAAAATTCTTTCTAATTCAAAAACATACAAACATCATAAAATTTTCCATTAGAAAAAGCGAAGTTTAGTGAAGCGAAAAGTTTAAACTTTTGTTTTCAATAGAAGGACCACTCGTTTTTAGTCTAAAATCACTCATAACGCTTTTAATAAAATAAATATAGAGATGATTTCTTTTCTGTGTATTTTAAATTGTTTGAAGTTTTAATTAAAACAATAAAGAAATTCTAGGTATTTTAGTTATTTTTTGGAAATGTGAGTCAAAACTTTCAAAATAAAGTCTTTAGGATGCAAAATGTAAAAGATTTGTTAAAAAAAATTAATAATAAAAACTTCGCAATTCGCAATTAATAATAAAAACTTTGAGCTTACTAAGAGCAATATTCAGGTTAGTTCTCATTCAATTCTACAGTAAACTACAGGAAGTATTGTTAAAGTGTCTTTTATTAAGTAACTTCGAGCAGCTGCTTCGAAAAACTAATATTTTACCAATTCAACACACATTTAAGAATGTTTATTTTAAAAAGTGTTATCGTTTAAATGTGTGTCGTACTTAGAATGTGAGAAACAAATTCTTTTTATTATAATCTATAGATAGGTTTCCTTTTATTACAATTTTAAGTAATTAATTGAGCGCAACACAAATTGATACCAAACAAATATGAAATACAATAAAAAAAACTAGCTGATTACAGTAAATAAACTTTAAAATGTGAGAAAAAAACTGTTATACTGAAAAAGTATTAAAAATTTTTTAAATGATGAGCGATTATCAGCAAAAGGAGTTAAGCATGTTTTACTATACAATTAAAATACATTAAAAAGATTATGCAATATTCTACGAACATAAAATTTCAGATTATTCTCAAACTGTCTTTTTATGTGTTTCTTATTTATTGAATGTTCTACTTAAGTGATCTTTCAGAATTAAGATTTATAGTTATATGTGATGATGTTAAGAAAAAATTAAGTATATATTTTTAGAATAAAGAGAGTAAATCTAAGCGTTAAGCGTATATTTATGCTAAACCAATAATAAAAACGACATGATCACTTTGAATGACAAGTTAAAAGAGAACAGCATGAGAAATCCTTCTAAAATGAATGAAAAAGATTTTAAATATCTATATTTTTTTTTAACTAATCATGGAATTTAAAAAAAAAAACACTTTCAAGTTTTTTATTCTTTTTAGTTATAACTCCTCGAACATTTTGTTACCCGACAAACATTTTTCCTCGTGTCAACATTTTATATAATTTCATACTGTCAACACTGAAAGAAGTAGTAAAGCACTCCGGTGGTTGGAGAACTGGGGGTAGTGAGTTCGATCATGGCAGCTGGCATGTGTACACAGCAAGATACACGTTAAATCTTTCGTAGTTAAAACACCTCTCATTGTGTGGAAGTTTTTAGAGGAATAGCAGCTCAGGTGCCGCCTACGTCGTCTGACCAGGGGAAAATTAGATGACATGATTGTTAAGTAAAATCTGTGACGCAATCAATCTCTCTCTCTGAATATGGTGTAGAAGAGAATTATACATTTATAATTATAGATGTCAAGCAAATTGTGGAACACTTTATTCCGGGTCAACATGAAATAGAACGTTCACTTGAGATTTAAAGGGTGTAACTTAAATCCAAACACTAAAAATTGAACAATCTTATACCAAAATCTCACACTTTAGCAGAATTATCTGCACTTTCGAAAACACCAATGTTGGACCTCTTTGAATGTCAAAAATTTAAGAAACGTCAAGTCGCAAGTTGCTTGTTCACAATCTGGAATGAGCTGGCGATAGTTTCTTGTTACTTTTAACGCTGTTAATTATCAACTGAAACAAAATTCATCGTACTTTTTCGTTCTGTAATAAGGATATTTTAAGTCTCTGAGAACTGTATTAAATGATTTTACATTACTGGCAGCTTCCGTTTTCTTAAGCCTAGTTCGATTTCATCTCTTTGTGCTGCGAATGATTTTATACTCATTTTATCCTAATTAATGATTCCTAAATGAAGAATCCTAAATTAATGATTCTTACTGTGTATTATCTCGTAAAAATAATTTACTGTCTCTTATGTGTATCTTATCTCAAATTTAAATTATAGGTATTTGTGTTGCTGATTTTAAATATTAGTGATGCAAATTATAAATAGTAGTGTTACTGGATACTAAAATATGGTGCCAGTTACTTTATATCAAAGAGTGCAAAAAAACATGCCTGGAGTTTCAGAAAAGCACTTATGATGTAAAGTAGTTGCTACCCTTTTTTGTTTAATAGCCTATAAAAATAACCTCCCTAAAGCGATTGTGTTTTTTCATGATATGGATACAACTGTGGGCCCTGTACAATATTTTAGTGTATCTAAACACCAAAAATGGTGATAACTATCTCGTACTAAAGTGGTGTAATGTAATACCACTGAAAACTTTTGATTCTTAATGCTTCACTATATATTTAAAAAACGGAATAACACTATGCAAATTTATTTTATTTATTGAATATGCTGGGTTATGTTCTCAATGATATATGTTTATAAGCCCTAGTCATGCTGAAGAACAGATATCAGGACATTGCCGAGGTACTTCCAGGGTTGGATACGAACTAACTACAGAGCATTTGGCGGACGATGCCGCTTGGCCAAAGAGTACTATGCACAACGTCACATTAGAGCTGCACAATAGGCTATTGGTGACTATCTGGTAAACATTCCTGAGGGTGATCCGGAGACATCATACATATCTTACATTTCATTTTACAGGGAGGACACACTCAATCCATCCATACGCAAATCGTAATTTTGACCTGAACCAGAGCACCATCAAACTCCGATCCATTACTCCTCAGGGGTATTGATTTATCATAGGAACTTGGAGGACTTAATGATCCCGACAGATTTAATGAGCACCAGTCACCATTTTGTGCATGGAGAGTCAACGACAATTGATTATTTCCTTATGAGCAGACTTAATATGCAATATTCTTCACAATCATTCATTTTTAATTTTAAAGCATTCATTTTTAATTTTAAGAAATATTATTAAATTTAGTTATTTCTTGTTAATATTATTTTATAAATTTAAGTCATTGCTAGACTATTGTAGATAAGAGAAGAAATGACTATGAGGCAGAAACCATCCTCATAACTAACTCTTGAAATTGTATTACTGTTTCATTGATTAGGACGATGATACAAACGTTATTTAAGAATGACGTCTATAAACAATGCTAATCACGATTGAAAACATTTTGAAAAGACATTCAGTTCTTTAAAAAAATTCGTATAAGATAAATTTTTGATGCATTTGTAGTTTCTTCGTGAGATAAGACGAGACAAAAATTTGACACTTGGAGTGAAAAAAAATAGGAAAGCCTTAAACAAAGATTTTGAAAAAAAATTTCAAGCATTAATACTTTTATAAGTAGTATATTTCAAACATTGTGACAATTTTTAGAGTTCAGACCTTGCACTTCCTTACATAATTTGCTCCTTACATAATTACATATTTTGATTACTAAATTAAACGAATGATCGAAATTTCACTAAGATGCAGTTTAAATGACTCTGTTTACTCTTTTGAACGACTGATCAGAATTTCAGATGCAATTTTAAT
Organism: Parasteatoda tepidariorum; assembly: GCF_043381705.1. Classification (NCBI taxonomy): domain Eukaryota; kingdom Metazoa; phylum Arthropoda; class Arachnida; order Araneae; family Theridiidae; genus Parasteatoda; species Parasteatoda tepidariorum. Next base: position 9,805,664 of record NC_092214.1, read on the forward strand.
AAATTGCTTGAGGGTTCGTAACTTGCGCTTAATATTACTCGAAGGCAACTATTCTGATTATTCTTTTGAATAAATTATGCATTTTAAATGGTTCGAAAAGCTTCTTACCTTGAATTTAAGATTACTCTAAGTCAAATATTCTGATTATTCTTGTGAACGCTACAACTTCAATGGTTGAGAAAGCCTTGAGGATTTAAATCTTGCACTTAATTACTTCAAGGGAAACATTCGATTAACTCTTTTGAACGAATGATCAGAATTTCACGCACTAAAAAACAATTTTAAAGGGTCGGGACGATTCGGAGGCTGAAACTTTTTATTTCGTTACTTCCAGGCAGGTATTCTGATAAACCTTTCGAAAGAATGATCGGATTTTCACGTATTAAGATGCAATTTTAATGTTTCGAAAGCATTCTCTGTGTATGCTAATTAATTTATGTTGACGATATTCCAAGTTTCTATTTATTAGACTCAAAAGCTTAAATCTTCTGGAAAAATACACCCTTTTATGTGTGTGTGTATATATATATATATATAGGGCAGGGATGGCCTGATCGGTAGGGAGCTGGGCTCATGTCCGAGAGTTCGTGGGTTCGAACCGCACCAGCCGAAGACTCCCCGTGTAGTAAAGTGACTGATGCACGTTAAATCTGTCGAGTTGCAAAAGTCCTCCATGCTCCCATAACAAATCAATACCTCTGGGGGTACTGGATTGGAGATCGATCGTTCTCTGATTCAGGTCAAAATTACGATCTGTGGATTAATGAATGGAAGTATGAATGGGTCCACCCTATAAATGGGTGTGACGTATGGTGTGGCAGAAGTCGAATTCTTGGCCATAGAAGGCGCCACTGGAAAACAAGAACAATTGCACCCCCTCTGCCTAAACAGGCATACGTCAACAACATATAGTGTGTGTGTGTGTGCGTGCGTGCGTGCGCGCGCGCCCAGATAAATATTGATGATGATGTGCGTGTGTGATTCTTCACGGTAAAAGCGTATTGAAAAACGGATTCCATTTGTGAAAGAGAATATGTTGTTTGAGGTGTTGTTGAATTGGATTGATTGTATTTAACATTATGAAACAAATTTTATCAGTATTATATATTTATCTACGAAATATATTGATTCATTTTAATGGCATTTAAATTGATTTTGTTAGTGTTGATCTGTGCTTTTGGTTTGGTGATAATTTCAAGGAATTTTACGATTGTAAAAGTAATTAGCGTTTAAATAGCAAAAATAATTATAGATTTTGATTATAAGTTTTGAATTTTTTTTTTTCATTTTTAATCTTTCAATTGAAATGGTTATTTTTTGTGCATTGAACTTATTATTATTGTTTAATAGATATGTTTGTTTTTACATTTTGAAAACCTTATTTACTGTTATTGAAATATTTTCTTCTTGAGGAATTTTTTTTCAATATATTGATTTCATTTGACTAGCATAAAAATGGTTCAGGATATTTAGTTTGGTTTAATTATTTTACGTGTTATAGTATATGATTAATTGATTATCTTTGTAAAATTTAAGTTTGTTTTAATATTTTTCTTAGGGTAAAGATAAATAAGCAACTACAATATTTAAATTATTTCTAAACGTAATATTTAATAATTGAAATTTATTTTTAATATTTGAATGCCTTTGCGGTGTGGCAAAAATTTTAAATTCAAGATGGAAGAAAATGCTGAAGCCAATGCTAATAATTCTGGAAATGAATTAAATGCTAGTTTACAAAATTTAAGTATAGAGCAACCAGTATAAATAAAGATAAACCATATCTTTGAGCCCGACATTGGTGTTCAATTCACTGCCAAACATTTCAAAAAGCAAACCATAGATTCTAAATTAAATGAGGAATGAAAGTTTAAAAATTTTCAAAAATTTATTAATGGTTCAACTTTGAAATTATATATTAAGAACTGCCTAAATTGTATGTAATTCTTATCAGGAAATAGTTAAAATTGTTCATTATCTTTCCCCTCCTTTTGACTCTAATGATTTTCAAAATTTAAAATTTTCTGTCCAAGCTAAAGACCTGAATACATATTTTACTGAAAAGTTAGGTCGAAAAATAAATTTAAGTAATGATCATATAACTACCCCCACAAGTTAAAACACTTTTGATTTTAAATGAACCCAAATTCTCACAATTGTTTCTAAAATAATTCTCCCCACTGTCCTACCCCAAACTAAACAAAAGAATCCAAATTTAATGGGTATAGACAACAATATATAGTCTGGACATTCAATAATGTCTCCAAATTATTATAATCCTCTACAAAACCAACATTTTCTCCGTCAAAGTCAAAATTCCAACCAACAATCTCAATTTAGAATTAGAGTTCAAAAAGAGAGTGACAGATTTCATAAAAATAAACAACAAACAAGTCATTACGCCCACGCTTCCCAGGAGTTGCCTCCTAAGCCATGTAAAAATTGCCGTAAGCTTGGAATAACTAATGCTTATCATTGGGGCCAAGATTGTATCAACAAACCTAATTCTTTTATGACAGAGAATCAAACCCAGCCTAAACAAGAAAGTGGCCAACCACAAAATTGACAATTAACAGTATCCGGATACATACGAATAAAAAATGAAAACAATAAAAGTGACAAATAACCGATTGTGACAAATAAAACTATCTTGTTAAATATTGATACAGGTAGTACTATAAATATCATCCCAACTGAACTTTTTGAAAACTTAATGTCCTAAAAGAAGGAAAAAACTTTGTTAATGTAAAAGAAACACAAGGTATTTTGAAACTCAACCAAACATGTACTTTAAATTTAAAAATTGGAAATATAGCTAGGTCAGTGGAATTTTATATTTTAAATACTGAACTACCTTATGCCATATCGGGTTTAAAGGAATGTAATGGGTTTAAATTTGTGATTGATTGTGTTAAACGAGTTGTAATGCAAAATCGGCGAAAACTGATCACTTTTGCGGATTATAAAATCAAATTGTCTTTACACATTTCTCCTAAAATCCAGGTTAAAGATTGCAATAAATATACCAATAATTAAAATAAAGTTAAGAATAAAAATAAGGATAATAAAAATAAAAGAAAGAATCTTAAATTGATGAAATTGTTAACGAAATGATGAAATTGTCAACGAAAATAAAGTTTTGAATGTGAGAATAAGCAAAAGATAAAAACGTAAATAAAGTAAACTTCTGATGTTAATTATAAAATAAATAAAAGGAATATTCAGAATAAAGAAAATGCAGAAATAGTACATGTATCAAAATTGCGAAGGTACCATCCACCTGACAAACTGAAATTATGTCACGAATAAAAAAATAAATGGAATAATTTAAATAATATTGTAGTTTAATAGAATTATTTATATTTTATATTAAATTTAATGCTTTAATGGTTTTTCATTGTTAAAAGTAAAATTAAAAATACACGTTATGACGTAACAATACTAAAATCAAATTTCAGATTGAAACTTTTTCTTTAACAAAAAGTGTCAACTTATCTTTTCATATCTCATATCACTTGTATTTTCATATTTTTATCTTCCATGTTTTTGAATATTTGCATTTTTTAAAATGGTTTATAAATTTTCTTTTCTTGATAAAAAAGTTTATTTAAATTGTGTTATTATGAGGAATAACTTTATTGTGATTTTCAAACAAAGGACTTTGAACTGAAAAAATTTGCGAATATTTTACCAACCATTTTTTACTAGGTAAGAGGGAGGACGCTATTTTTACATAATATTTACATCAACAATACACCAAAATGCAAGTTAAATTCTCAAATTATGCGAAAAAGTGGTTATATAAAAAAACAGAAAATCGGCGTAAATAAATTCATTCCATCAACATTGCGTAAAATTTATACATAAAGCATATTGACTTTACCGATCTCACAAATATTTACGCTTAATTTACGCAACATGTTATATGCGCATGAGTTTAATTTCTTCTTAACTACATGTTTCTAAGTAAAAATTCTATTTTTTGCCATTTATTAAAGATTGGATCTCCGGAGGCTAAGAAAAAAAATAAACCTTTAGGACCCGGTTTTGTTTAATTTTTCTCAAATCCAGCGATTTCCAATTTTTTTCATGTATGGATCCCTAAATGATCAACCTTCTTAACCCCGACATAATAAATAAAGTATATAAAAACAATTACGAGCGTATTACCCAATAAAATGTCATTTTATTTCGAAAATATTATTAAAGCGAAATGAAACTGTCTTTGTTTCCTCATTAATTAACTTAAATTAGGTATTATGCCCAAATGTTGCACTTACAGTCCTGGAACTGAATTTATTCTAACTATGAATTTGTTTATGGTTTTCATTGAAATGAAAACTAAAAATAACTGTTATATACATTGAAAATAGTTATTAGGAAAACATATTTCCTCATTAACAAATTTAGTTATTTTATTTTGATTTGAAGAGTGTAATGGAAAATGATAATGCAGTTTTTATAAATGCATATGCTTTTCATAATTTACTCAATATATTGGCATTAGAAAAATTATATTTAAAAGAAAATATAAACGAAGTTATTAGAAAAATTATATTTAAAAAAATTACCATTTCTTTTTCAATGGCATTTTACTTTAAATAATTTTATAAAAGCAACCGAAATACAAAATAAATAATAGATTATTGATCTGCTCTAAATATAATTACTGGTTTCAAAAATGCTAAAAAAAACTGTTTAAAAAAAGTCCTAACTATGGAACAGTGTTGCCAGATTGGGCTACTTTTTAAACTCCCCGCTACACAAAATCGAATTGGGCTACCCGCTACTTTTTGGGTTACTCATTATTTTTCAAAAGCTACAAATCTTAAAAATGCGCTACTTGGAGAATCTCATGCTACTTATCTCACAGAAATACTTGTCCCACAGTGGACTGATCATTAAGACACGGTTCCCAGCAGATCACCGAAGTCAAGCGTCACTGGCTACGGTCAGTGTGCGGGTGGGTGACCACTTGGATCAGCCAGCGTAGGGACCGAGGGTGTGCGGTATTGGTCCTCGTTAAACTGTTCTACCGTAAAGTACTCGACTTCACGTGCAGGTCGTCGGGCTACCGAAGCTGGGGTGCCATTCCCTCTGCGGAGGATCAAAATTGTGATGGCATGTCTTCGGATCATCCTCAGGGATGTTTCCCAGACCGTCGCCTATAGCCCATTGTGCAGATCTAGTGCGACGTAAATGAACAACAACAACACAGAAATACTTTTATTAAAAAAAATTCCTTTCCTATTATAAAATGAGAGATTCTGTAAAGTCTACAGTTTCTTTATCATTTTAAAAAATATTTTCTTTTATTTCTGAAAACGCATCAGCTTTAGTTTTGGATTCTGGTTTTGTTTTTTCGCGCAGAGTCCAGAATCTCTCCATATCTATGCTTCAAATCATAGACTCGTGAAAGCGCAAAGATATATATGGAAAAATGCACGGCTAGTATGATGGGGAAAAAAAAGCTTTAACTCCAACCATTATTAATCGCTTATCATCTGGAAAAATCACGTGACCTGTAATCTGATCTAAAACGAAATATTGAATTTGGCGAAATTATGAACGCAGCTCATTGAAATTTCAGTCCCTCAGTGGACTGATCGTTAAGACACGGTTCCCAGCAGATCATTGAAGTCAAACTTCACTGGCTGGGCCGGGATAGCCTGGTCGGTAGGGCGCTGGGCCCATATCCAAGAGGTCGTGGGTTCGATCCTCGCCGGCCGAAGACTCCCCGTGTAGTAAATGGTGACTGATGCACGTTAAATCTGTCGAGTCTCAAAGTCCTCCATGTTCCCACAACAAATCAATACCTCTGGGGGTACTGATCCAGGAGTTTCCTTGTCTTCTGGATTGGTTCAAAATTACAAGGCTACGGAGTTGAACGTAAGTAGTCGTAAACCCATGAAATTGGGTCGGCTGTTCAACGACGGCTATAAAATAAAATAAAAACTTCACTGGCTGCGCCGCGATGGCTCAGGGTAGAGAGCGTTCGATCCCAGCGATGGCTGGTCGATACGAATTCCGCATCCTGCTTGCACCAACCACAGAGATGACGTGAAATATCCTCAGCGGTAGACGGATCATGGGTTTGAGTCCCCTTGCCGTGAGGCTAACCGTGAGAGTTCTCGTGGTCTTCCTCTCCATGTAACGCAAATGCCGGTTAGTTCCATCAAAAATTCCTCCACGAAGACAAAATTTCTCCCAATACTTGATCCGGGAGTTCCCTTGTCTTCTGGATTGGATTCAAAATTACAAAGCTACGGAGTTGAACATTAGTAGTCGTAAACCCAAAAAATTGGGTCGGCTGTTCAACGACAGTTATAAAAAAATGAATAAAACATCTCTGGCTGTCGTCAGTGTACGGGTGGGTGACCACGTGGATCAGTCTGCGTAGGGACCGAGGTCGTGCGGTATGGGTCCTCGTTAAACTGTTCTACCGTAAAGTGCTCGACTTCGCATGCAGGTCGTCGGGCTACTGAAGCGGGGGGTGCCATGACCTCTGCAGGGGATCAAAATTGTGATGGCATGTCTTTGGATCATCGGATGTTTCTCAGTCGTCGCCAGTCGTAAATGAACTACAACTACAGCATTGAAATTTAACTTATTTTTTTAATTTAGTGGAATATATATATATATATATAT
>NC_092214.1:9812374-9851953 GCF_043381705.1 Parasteatoda tepidariorum
CTAAAGGTAATAGTTTAAAGTATTTGGGTAATAAATGGCAATGGTCTTTAAGGTAAAATGTCCTTATTATGCCTGGAAATAGAATAAACTTGATTATGTCTTTTCAAACTAATGATGTCCTTTTCCTATGTAGACTATATATATATATATATAACACATAGTTGTTTGGGCTGAAAAATGTTCGAATCCGCTACTTCTGAAGCTCACATTCGCTACTTTTTAATCTTAAGTTCTAGCAACACTGCCCTAAGGTTCAGCGGAACACCATTTGGGGACAGCTGCTCTAATCAGCTTTTCGAAATGATAGTAACTTGCCACTCATCAACCTGACTTCTATATGCATGGTCTGTATCTTCCTGACTACGATATGCGTACAAATCACTTAGAATGTCTTTAATAAAAACATCGAAAAATCCCCCTAACATCTTCTTGGATCAACAATAGACGTCTTTAATGAAGACGTCTGAAGAAGTCACGTATCAAAACAATCTATTCTAAAGTTTAAATTCGTGTGTTCTCCCATAGAAATGGAGTGTTTTTCATCTAATTTGTTTTTAACAATAAAAATAAGTTATATGAATTAATAAAACATATTAATTTATTATGATAATGATTTAACAATTTTATGACAATAAAAAATGAAAAATTATGATTTTATTTTATCAGTTAAGAGAGATCTTGATTTTTTTATAGCTAAAATTTCTAGAAAATATCATTGAAACGTTGAAGGTTTTACAGAATAGAAAACAAAAATTGTTGAAAGAGTTAAATATAATTTATATAATTACAGGTTTTTTACTTATCATAAGGGTACCATTATTGATTATGAATTGTTTGATAAGATTAAAATTCTTAAAAATAAATTTATCATTACTGTTGTTGATAAAGCATCTAATAATTTTTGTATTATGTGTAAATATTTTTTTTAAAAATTAATTGGGGAATATAATGCTAGTAATACTTATTATAAGTTAAAGGAAGATAAAAAAAGTTATTGAAAAAAGGATTATTGCATTTAGTTAAAAATTAAAATTGAAAAATTGTAAATAGAATGACTTTTCCATATTTATTTCCTATCGTTAAATTTCATAAGAATCCAGTAAAATTTAGATTTATTGCATGTGGTACAAACTGTTATAATTCCAATATTAGTAAAAAGTTTTTTTAATTTTCTTAAAATTATTTTACTTAAGATTAAAAAAGAGGAAAATATTGTTATTGATTAACATTGAATTGAAAAATTGAAAAATATTGTTATTGTAACATTGAATTTTATCAATAATAATGAAGTTTCTAATATTAATACTTTGTACACTAGTATACTCCATACACAAATAACTGATATTTGTAGTAGAATTTTTGATAGATATTTATTTAATTGATAAATCTTATTGGATCGATATTTTAATCTTTTTGAAAATATACCTTTTAATGATCTTAATCTTTATAAACAAGCTATAGGGATTCCGCATGGTAATTCTGGTGCGTTTGCTAATATCTTTCTACTTTTTTTTGAAGCTAAATTTAGCGAGTTTAGTGATTTTAAAGCTTTTTGATGTATTGATGATTTAATTTTATTTAATTGTGATTATTTTGATTTTATTTTTAGTATTTATTCTAAAGAATTGGCTTTGAAGAAAATTAATGATAATTGCTTAAGTGTTGAATATTTAGATTTCAAAATTGATATTATTGATAAACAAATTAAAATTCGTGTTTATGACGAAGGAAAAGCTTTTAATTTCAGTGTTATTTTTTTCTGTTATTTTAATACTAATTTGTGCAGTAAAATTTTCAAAATTTCAGTTTTTTCTCAATTGTTTAGAATTAATAAAATCTGTAATAATGTTTTAAGTTTTCAAAAGGCAACTAGTAATTTTTTGAAAAATTTAGATGATAGTGGTTTTTTTTTTCCTTTTTTTTAACAAACAAATATAACTTTATTGAGAACAAAAACACAATAAATACAAAGAATATATATTCGTCGTCAAGAGGAAAATCCTGTCCAGGCGACAAAGAAAAGTAATACAATAAATTTAAAATAGAAATTTAAAAAAAAAAAAAAAGGGGGGGGTATTACAATCATAAATTATTTTGCTCATCATAAGACGTCATATATTGTTGAACACTGTAATAATAGAAAACAAAAAAAAAATGCATGAAACTATATATATAAAAAAATAAATAAATAAATAAAAAAAAAATAACAAAGGTAACATAAATTCATTTGGATTGGCACAAGACTGGTATAAAAAATCAAATGCTTCCTTTAAAGTGAAAAATAGAGATCTAAATCGTCAATGTTCATCACAAATTGAAATAAAGCACGCTTAAAAGAAGAATATATTTTGATGTTTTGCAACTGAAATGGTAATTTATTATATAATTTAGGTGCTAAGTAAAAAAACTGTTTTCGTGAAATTTCTTTTGTAAAGAAGGGAATCTCATACATTTCAGTTGGTCTCCTTTCAGACACATTAGTTTTTAATTTGCATATTAATTTATTGTTGTGTAAATAGAGTAAAATACGAAAAAATACATTATGGCGAAATGGTAATAGGTTAATTCTTGTATATATATTGGTAGTAGTTACACTTGAATTATTTATATTTAGAGAATTAATAATCTTGAAGCATTTATTCTGAACTGAGATTAAGGGAAGTAAATTAGTTTTATATTCACCGCCATATATTATCGCACCATAATTAATTAAAGAATAAAACCAGGAGTAATAGAGTGCTTTCACAAAATTAAAATGAATTTTATTCTTAAGGTGATAAAATTTAACTAAAACGAAACGCAATTTTTTAACTAAATTGTTAATATGTGTTTTCCATTTTAAATTAGAATCGATATATAGTCCTAAATATTTGATATTATTTACAGATTGTAGAATATAGCATTGACAATTTTCATTAGTACTTTTGCAGGAGAGAGAGTGAAATTTTAAATTTAAGTTAAATTCTGATTTTCTTAAACTGAAATAAATATATTTAGTTTTATTTAGATTTAAATTTAAGTCATTTATTGTAAACCATTTTGAAATTATGCGTAAATCAGATTGAATTTGAAAAATTAGTTGATTTAAATCAGTGCAAGAATACAAAATTACGGAATCATCAGCATACGTTATTATCTTACCAAAAAGTTTGAGTTGACAAAAGTCATTGATGAATATAATAAACAATAAGGGTCCTAGGTTTTCCTTTAATTTCTGCAATATTGATTTAAAAATTAAGAAAATGATTGAAAATTGTTTGTTCTTTATTTGACTTAGCAAAATGTCAAGTTCTTGTCTTGTTCAAGTCTCCTTGCTCAGGCTTTTCTTTTAATGACGTCACTACTTTCTTAACCTCTGTCCTTTTTTCTTTAAACTGCGCGGGATAGGGGGCGTTTGTTTTGATGGTTATTTTATTTCAGTTGTGGTTTGCAGTCGGTTCGGGATACTTAGTTACAGGATTTTTTATTTCACAAGTAAGCTTTAGTTCTTACTTTTATTTGTATTTGTTTTGTTTTTATTCTACTGAATAAGCTTCTGTATTTTAAAGTGTATTTTATATTGTATTCTTCTGTGTTTTATTGTATTTTTTGCATTCTTTTTCTGGACTTCGGCAAAGCTTTTGGGGTACAGAGAAGGCAATTTTCAGACTTTTGTCTTGCTTTCTCGATAGAAAAAGGTTTGCATTTGTGACATCTAAATCTGGTACCCCCTGACGACGTCAGCTTCATATTTTTCCAATTCTTTTGATTTTTTCACCTTCACGTTTGTTTATCTCCTCTTGGTTTCACTGCAGCTAAACGCGTTTTTCCGTTTGGAAGTCTTCTTTAATTGCTTTTATATTTTGAATTCTTTTCTTAGTCGTTTCTAACCTAAATTTGATCCTCCCTTTTCACTATTGCTAAAACTCTCTAAAAAAATACACGCAATATTTATTCAGATTTCGATTATTCTAAAATAACAAAAGCCTTTTGATATACCAATGCTTTCATAGTCATTTCTTTTTATATTAACAGGGTTAACGGCTAAAAATGCAGTAAGTGCTATTTCATAAAATTCAAAATTTTATTTAAAAAAATTAGCAACTTTTTATAGCAATTTTTTTTAGTTTACTATCGAAAGTCAATGCAAAGAATGCTTTTGTTTCAAAGTTTGTTTCAATATTTTTAAATGTAAGTCATAGCGGTAGTTACGATTTAATAATTAAAGAGATAAGTAATAACATTTCCGACCCGAAGACATGCCATCACAATTTTGATCCTCTACTTAGGAGATGTCTCCCCTCTTTCCGTAGCCCAACGACCTGCGTGTAAAGTCGCGCACTTTATGGTAGAACAGTATAACAAGGACCGATATCTCACTCCCTCCCTCCACAGACTGATCAAAGTGGTCACCCAGTCGCACAGTGACCAGTGATGCTTGACTTCGGTTATCTACAGGGAACAGTGCCTTAATGATCAGTCCACTGCGGTACTAAAACACCAAAGTACTTTTCCTAAAAATCTTTCATGCAATAATATAGGTAACTTATTCATTGCTGCGATCTCTTAAGGATAACCGCCTCATTTGAACTTTATACTATTGCTTTTATTTGCAAACATAGACACTAATTGAAAAAGAAAAAGAACTTCTAGTATTATATTGACTCAGTTAACATCATATATGTCCACAATTGAAACTCATTGTCAATAACAATATTTTTGAAGTATTTATAGAAATGTTTTAAGTAATTTATGTTAATTCTGCCATTAGAGAGCATGATTAATTTACTCAAAAATGTTATTGTGAGTTGGAAATTTAAACTTATTTGTCAGAACTTAAAGTTTATTTCTATGTTATGCTCCCACCTTTTGAGAACGACCCTTGTATAATATTAGATTAAAGCTTTTTTGTGTTTTCGCTAATGAGAGGAATATAAGCTATGTATAATTCTATAAAATGTCCTTTTTAAATGACGTCTTCACAATACTTTTTAAGGTACTTCTAAGGCATATAACAAATGGTAATTTTAAGAAATTCACATAAATTTACTAAATATTTGACGCGAATACAACTGATTACATATGATTACAAGCGAATACATATGATTGGCATACATAGTAAAAAAATACTCAGTTGTTAATTGCTTACAATTTTTTCTAAGATGCTCCCTTATAAATTGTTCGTATTTTTTTATTTTAAAAAAAAATGCGGTAATTTACTAAACGCTTCAACACTTTCATTCCATTATTCATTTTAACATTTTTAGGGGGTACTTCAGCATCATCCTTGTAAGTTCCGTCTTTTTTCCCTACCACTCTATCGAATTCTTTTAATCTAAAGGCTTATTCAGACAATTGTTTAAAGAAAGAAAAGAACAGGTTACATTGTGAATATTTTGAATAATAACACTGATAGCAATAAATGATATAATGAACACATTAAGTGACAATTTTAATATTTTTAGAGAGGGCCAACTGATTTTCATAACGATGAGCAAATGATAGCAATAAACACAATCACAATAATTGAAGCTTCTGTATATTGTCAGAAACTAATTTTTTTCCCCTTAGAATAATTTCCATCGCATAAAATAGTATTTGAAACATGGACTTAGAGCTTTTTCTTTGCAGCGATTACACGCATTTAATCAAACTGCACCGTGTGCACGGTGCCTCCTGACGCCTCTGCACGCCACTGATTAGTTATGTCTCTCTGGAATTTCAAGTCAAAATTAAGAATATAAATAAAACTATACTTCAGAATCAAATAATACCACATGACAAAACTACTATAGCCATTATGTGATATTAGTTGTGTTTCCTTCACGTTTCTGTGAATAACTGTTTAACAAAACAAAAGTTTTGTTCGTGTTCAGGAGCCCCATTTGGAAAAAATATGTTAAATCTAGAAGAAAAAAACATAACATAAATAATAGACGAAATAAATAACTAAAGCAGAAATAAATAAATTATAGATGAAATACGTAAATAAAATATAAAGGAAATAAATTGTTTTATAATTTAAATTATAAGTAGCATAGAACAGGGGTGGCGAACCTTTATGCACCAACGTGCCATTTTTTCTGCAAATTTTTTTAATGAGGTCATAGACGTGCCGACAAATAGTTTTGACTTCATGATTATTGGGTAAATAATAATACTAAATACTATCAACTCAAAACTCTTTATTTACAACGAAAAAAAAATTTTTTTTTTTGCAATGTCTCAATTAAACGCATAATTCAACTTAAAATAACATCAGTGTGATTTCTGTTGTTGCAGATTAGATGACAAATAACTTATATTAGGGTTATAAGATGTTAGTTTAAGCAGAACTGTTAATTTTTTTGCTAGTTATTTACTGTTAACTTGTTTTTTTATGGTTATTAATTGCTTTTTTGGAATTGTTCATTTTTTTGTTAATTTTTTGTGAATTTTAATTTAATTGTTAATATGCTTCATAGTGAACTTTGTGATCGGTGGCGTGCCCAAAATATTGCGTCGCGCGCCATAAATGGCACGCGTGCCATTGGTTCGCCATCCCTGGCATAGAATATATTTCTCCTATTCTTTTATGTATTTTTTCCGCGTGGAGCTTTGGAACACTAATAACACTTTTGCTTTTTTAAGCAGTTATTCATGGAAAAGCTTCCACATTAATGCAATCAGGCTATCCCTATAAGAAGTCCTGCATTGCATTCATATCGCTTTCATTCTATTTCAATTTACTGTCCTTTTTAATTTAGTATAATTTTCTGATTTCTTTATAATAAAATGATACGAAAACCACTAACTTAAAATAGTTTTTCTTTTACATTTAAAAAAAACGAATTTTCATCTTATGCATAAACTCATAATAGAATTAAACTAAAACTTAAATTATTATAGAATAATTATAAGAATTCATTTACAATGAGACAATTTAAATTTTTTTTAAAAAAATTGGGACGTTTTTCAAAAGCAAATAATAACGAAAAAACTCTTGTCCTGATGACATTTTGTTTTCACCAACTCATCAATAATCGGTCATAAATCTGTATTTGCAAGGTTTTATATATATATATATNTATATATATAAAAGACCTTTAGTTAATCCGAGTTATGTTTGTTTTTAATTAAGTTTATTGCATTGTATTAATACCAACTCTTTAGCTGGAGATAGAAACTAGCAATAAAAGAGCAAAATTAAAAAAAAAAATTTAAATTAAGAAATTTTTTTTTTTCAAATTGAAATGGGTTTGCCAGCCACACATAATGCCTCCTCATGCCATTTGAGGCACTCGTGATGTATGTTTGCCACCTTGCTTGTTTTCAAGCAATAAAAAATAACGAGTAAACTCATACTAAGAGCGTAAAACTAAGAGCGATTTTAAAAATTTCAGTTTAATTTTCAAAAATGATTCTGTTATCGCTCAAGGATTTCAAAAATTCACTATAATTTTGTGATAAAACATTTTTGAATTAGTTTTTTGAGCTAAAGCTCATCATAAATGAGTTACATAAATGGATTCAGAATTTAAAAAAATGAATTATTTTATTCATTAAAAAATCATGCACTTAATTATCATTCAAACAGGACAAAGTATATTTTAATTTGAATTAGAACGTGAGATATGGCTTAGGTTCCCTTTTTTCCGCATAGAACTTTTCTTCCTTATTTTTTCCAAGAAAAATTTTTTCCTTAGTTTTTTTTTTTTTTTTTTCAAATTTGAAATGTAATTTTTCAAACTTTACCATCTCTAAATTCCGAATATATATTTTTCGTTACTTTACTTTAAGTTGTTTTTAGGAAGTTCGTAAAAGAACATTAAATTCCATTTCATAAATTTTTTTAAAAATTTTTCAAAATTTATAAAAAAAAATTTCAAACTCTAACAGCAAAAAATGCTAAAAGCAAATTCAGGTACGGATATTTTCATTAGAAAAATAAAATTTGAAGGTGAATTTGTGAGGCAATTCATTCAGAAGCGTTGGATTCAGCAACAGATTCAAAACTACTAGGTTGAGCAATTCAAACCCACTACGTGCAACTCAAAGTCAGAACAATGTTGCAGTTAAGAAGAAATTCTTCAAGTGATTATATGCATGCCTTGATTAAAATGTTTCAAATAAAGTCCTTTATTAAGGAACCTACCAAAATGTTTCATAATAGATACTTTACAAAACAGTATCTAGTTTTTGCAACTACTATTCCTCTAATAATCTATAGTTTTCTCAGTGCAACACGTGCCTTTGGCATTTTGTGCGAATGTTTGTAAAATTTTGTACATGAGTATTAAGTATTTTTTAATGTGAGTTTAAACCTGGTAATAAAACTACAAGAGCAGTGACTCCTTTCTGAAGTAAGCAAGGTGAAGAAAAAGTATTTGACGGTGTATGATGACTCCCAGATTTTTGCAATGTAGTTGTTACATGTCTAACTTTTCAATAAAATAATGTTTAATGTCACTGTGCTTCCAGATTTATGTAACATAATAATTATATTTGATGTTGTACGTGGCTTTGATAATCTAAATTTGCAATAAAATAAAAAGAATTGCCAGTTTTTTAAACATAATTGTGTATAAGACCCTGACAGTCTAAATTGACAACGAAATAAAATTTATTGCTACTATACTGCCAGATTAAGAAAATTAGTTCATTGTTCTTCAGTGCTCGTTTCCTACTGGCCATTTCCATGTGAAATGAGCCAATGACCGTTGTCGTCATAACAAATATTTTTACGAACTTATTTGTAAAAAGTACATGTTGACAAAGGTTTAAAATAATTTTCAAATTTCTTAGACCAAAACTACGATGCAGGCGTCAGTTCAAAATTTGACTCAATTTAACAAAATAGCCTAACTAAAAAAGGTGAATCTTATGTTCTTCCATAGCTTTTTTTTTTTATTTATAAGCCAATTTTCTTAATTATAATGTCACTAGAACAAGAAGAGGGAGAACTATACACTGGAAATTTGTATTAAACAATTTGTTGCGAAATTATTTTTGGGTGTTAAAATCACCGTAATGTGACGATTGATAGTTAAAATAAACTAGTTTGCTTGCATTTTGTTGACCCATATAAAACATTATTTATTTAGAAAGTGCAAAAGAAAAAAATTAATGGATGTAAAATTATCGGCTATGGGAATTAATTATAATTTATTTATAAGGTTTTAGAGCCGAAAAATTCCTTGTTTTAGTTCATTCATTTATTCATTTTTACTGTTTCCTTTTTTTAAAGACCAAATACAAAAAAATAATCCTTTGTTTATTGTTGCTTTTCTATTCGTTTAAAATAATGACGTTTGACATTATGTGAAGAAAATTGAGATCACACTAAACAATCTTAAAATATTTTGCCTACTCGCTTTTTATTTTTTAAGGACAAAATAAAAAATCTTTTTATTTTTTTTTTATATTAAAAACTACAATATTTAACATTATAAACAAAATCAAAATACACCGTTCTGAGTTTTAATTTTTGTGTTAAAAACTACAACACTTAACATTATAGGAAAAAATTTATATAATTTCTTTTAGAGAAATAGAGTTCGTAACAAGCAATTTTTTTTTTGGTCCACTTCAAATTGGATGAACCCATTACAATTATTATAAAAAAAATATTATGATTAATTTTCATTTTGTGAAAATCCATGGCTATATTTAAGCATGATTACCAACAATAATCCAAATATTAAAATTGTTTTGTTATAAATTACAGTGCATCAATCATTAAAATTGTATTGTACTCAAAATGAATTTTAAAAATTACTATTCATTTTCTGTTTCATACCTGTTATATATGTGTGTAGAATCTCACTGGAAAACAAATCTATAATTCGTAAGAGGAAAACAATTGCATAAATTAATTAAATTGAAGGAAATTTATATCAACTACGAGAGTAAATAAATAATTAAATGTATTAGCTGTTGATGTCTAAAAAAACATCTTTTGAGTCCGATTTTAAAATTTAAAAAAAGCTACAATTTCAAACAAACAGTTCATATGTGCTGTCCTTTATAAAATTAAAATAATGTGAATTATTTTATGCGAATAACTTACCTCGAAAAAAATTTTTATTCTAATGATTATAAAATTGTATATAAAAAACTATAGTTTCAGAGGAAATGTTCCTTTCGTAGTAAAATTTGTTTTAAAAAAAGTAATAAAATTTTAAAAAAATATCGCTAACAGGAACAGGTGGCAACGACAATAAACAATCAGTTTTAGAAAATTTACATGTATAAATATTCCTAATGCAGATAGGAATTTTTATGAACTGATATGGGAACATTAGTGTGTGAATGTTAATTAAAAATGTCAATTTACATATCATTTAAGTCAATATTTAAATTTTGCAAAATAATGTTCGAAATGAAAGCCACACATTTAGTTTGGCGATTTGGCGACAAGACGAATCAATTGTAGCAACCATTGTGTGTACCATCGCAAACCGAGAAAAATTCAGCTTCCAGCATCTGGAACGGCGGTGGTACTTCATGTTTATTGCTAAGGCAAGTCGTTTATATCTTCTTTGTGCAAAAGGTCATTTGCAGAAATTTCATTGCTTTATAAATTGTTTTCAAAAATCTTGCACATAATATTTCTATAATTCACTATCTGCACCATTATTGTTGCACTATTTTATGCATTTAATTGTTGCTCACCATTAATTGATCCACTAAGTTGCACTTGCAGAATGGTTTCTAAACAACATCGCATAATTTTGTTAGTTGTTTGCTTATCAATAATTTATTTAAGACAAATTATAAACATTGCGCTTTTCTTTCACAAAGGAGACATTATTCATGCAAAAAATCAATAAAAATTAATACGCAAATAAATATTTTTTTATCTATCTATATCAAAGTAAATTTAATTTTTTAAGAAGAAAAATATAAATTATAACATTCAATGATAATCTGAACAATGAAAACAAATTGCATCGATTTAATCTAGAGTATTGACATTTAAAGAAAATATTAAGAAATTGATTCAATGATTCAACTTTGCTTATGATTGAATGTTTTTAAAAGGTTCAGTGAAAATAATAAATCAAGTTGAAAGCCTTTTTTTCTTTATTTGAAAAGGTAAAAAAAAAATTTAAAATTTTGCACTTATTTAAAAAAAAAACTTTATTTTTAATCAAAAACATTTCAATTAATAATGAAATAATGTTTTTAGAAATTCGATAAATAAGAAATTCAATCTTTTTCGCAAAGTTTAAAGGTGAATATTGATTAGTTTGCCTTTCCGATGTATTGATTTCTGTAACTGTAAAATATAATTATGAGCGGAGTTAACAGGTGATCCATAAATGAGTTCTGACAAATTCTTGTGGTATTTAGTATAGAATCTCAATGGACACAATTCATCACGTGACTTATCGATAAAATTGTTTTTCTACAATAATATAGTCCGTCAACAGAAAACACAGTCGTAATAGATTTTTAAAACTACACTTATAACATAAATTACGCATCTTTTCTTTTTGATTTATGTATAATTAATCTCTAAATTTTCTACACTTCTTAATAAAATATAAAGTTATATTTTGTGTTATTTCAACAAAACAAACAAAATAGTTATTTTTCTGTTACAAACAAAATAGTTATTTTTCTGTTTTTGAATAACTCATAATTGGTATGAGAAACTTACTTGCACTCTTTTTTAAATCGTATTTTTTTGTAAAAAGAAAAAAAAATACCTCAACATCGAACAAAAATTTTGAATGCACTTCCTCTGAGGAATTTTTTTAAATAATATGTTAAAATAACTTTCGAAAACACTAAATTTTTGAGGTTTTAAAAAATGTAGCAATCGTTTGGAAATAGAGAATTTTTATAGCCTAAATTACGCGTCTATTTTTGATTTATGTATAATTAGTTTCTAAATTTTCTACACTTCTTAATAAAATGTAAAGTTATATTTTGTGCTATTTTACAATCAAACAAAGTAATTATTTTTCTGTTTTTGAATGATGCATATTTAATATGAAAAACTTTCTTGTACCTTTTTTTAAATAGTATTTTTTTGTAAAAAACAATACCTCTACATCGAACAAAAATTTTGAATGTACTTCCTCTGAGGAATTTTTTGAATTAATATGTTAAATTGACTTTTAAGCTCTTAATTTTTGAAGTTGTGAAATGTGTAACAGGTTGTAAAATATGTAATCAGCTGTAACTAGAAAATTGTTTGATATTTTTTATTTATAAAATGTTTTTCTCATTCTAAGTAAAAAAACTTAATATCGATTGTCATCTTACTTATAAACAAAAAAAAAATTTCCTATTTATAAACAATTAATATTTGTTACAGGAGACGCAATGGTCTGTCTTTTTAAAAGTCATTCTGCTTAGAGAAATCAATCTCTCTAGAGAAAAAATTTTGAATATACTTCATTTGAAACAAAAATTTTTTAAATAATATATTAGGTAAACTTTCAAATGCACTTAGTTTTTGAGATTTTAAAATATTTCGTAAAAAGTCTAATGGTATATTGAGTATTATCTTATTTGTTATAATTAAGCAAAATATTTATTTCCCCATTTTAAAATAACACATAATGGATAAAATGAGCACAATATTCCACTTTCTTTAAAATTTCCTTTTATATAAAATAATCAATTTACCAGAAGCAATAATTCAGAGCATTTTCTTTAAATAATATATTAAGTGAGCTTTTAAAAATACTTGAAGTTTAAAAACATGTTGCAGTAGTAAGTGGATAATTCCAGGCGAATCCTTAAGGAATATAGTTTTTAGTTGAATAATTTGCTTTATTTTATGTCAAAACCTCCAGTGAAAATTCTATTTTTACTTGAAATTACATAGTTTGAAGAAGGAATTTCAATTAATTAAGCTTAATTATTAATTATTGAACTTTCGTAATAATTTTTTTTTTTTCTTACAAAGTCAGTATACTTTCGTAGAGTTCACATTTTAGTCAGGAAACAAATTCTACAATATTCAAGTAATAAGACTGATATAAGACTTCCCCCTTTTAGAAAATATTTCATTGTAATCAAAAATTCTGACCAACGATATTTTAAGAGCCATACAAAGAAATCTTAAAATAGTATTTTTTAAATTATAGAATTCTGTCTCTTAAGGAGGACATAATGTAAATCAAAGGACTTGATTAAGTAGGTTTAGCCAAAAATAATTCAGCCTGGAATTAATTTTTTTTTTTTTTTTTTTTTTTTTTTTTTTTTTTTTTTTTTGCAAATTAAAAGCATGGTGTCTACAAATTATCTAGCTTCTTAGAAATTAAAACTTACACTGTTTCAGTTCTCTTTTTCTTGTTTCGACATGCTTTGTCATGAAAAAACCATACTAAGTTTTATTCAAGAAGGTAATTGAACAGATAATGAATTCAAAATTTAATATTGCACAAACATTATTTTTTTGTTTAAAGTGCTAGTGCAAAAATGATTTTGGTCAAATTTTTTAATTTGTGTTTATTATAAATTTAGAATCTCTGTACTCTCTTAGCCTTCTGAAAATACTATACTTTCTAAAATATTGTACTCCAATTATGAACAAAGTTATGCAGTTTTTGTGAATGGTGATAACAGTGGATAGACTAATGATTTTAAGACTTTAAATGTGCTTATCTTAAAAGCAGATTTTTTTCACATTTTACATCAGCTTAAGCACGATATATCGCGTTGTTTTTAAAACAAAATTCTAAAATTTTTCATGAGTATTTGTGATTATAGCGTACATGTTGTGCACTATAGACTAAGAAAAAAGTAGAATTTCATTTTTTATGCATGAAATTCTTAAAAATTGTTATGAAACATTTATCTTTAACTCAGTATTATATGCATTTGTTTTTAAGATAATAGTTCAAAACATAGTTGATAGTTATCTAAATATAATCCTTAAAGGATTTTTTTTAGGCGACAGAGTTTTTGTACAGTGCCTAGCCTCTATGCATAAAAATACCTTATCTTTACCTCAAAATGACCATTAAAAAAGTAATAATAATTCTTGCTGGCTTTATAAGCTTTTGCGCATAATAAAATAGATAAAACAGTTCTTTCTTTAAATTTTATATTAATATTTTAAAAAAAGTTTTCGAAACTAGTCGGATGCCTTAATTCATATACAATACTTTAAAATGCTTAATATTTTCCCAGTATTGATTTTTCTAAACTTTTCAATTTTTCTATACATTTCCATACTTAGCTGATATTAATATTTCTAAGTATTCCTTATTTACCTCGATTTCTATCAAATGAAAATTATTTCAATATAAAACTATATTTAATGTTATTTTGGAGGAAATACAAATGGAATAAATATTTAAAAATATTATTTTATTAAATATCCAACTTAGACTAGGTTATCGCAATAAATAATAATCAATAACATTGCCATGGTAGATCATATCTGCTTTTAATGCTGATTATTTTTTACTGTAGATCTTAATCACGTGTAATTATGATTATTAGTTATTGTGACTATAATTTCAATCTAATATTTTACTTTTAACTGTGATTACTTACTAAATTTATTACTTTTGTAATTTACTTGTATTCAATAGCATTTGTAATCGGTTACTCCAAATTTATATAACATGAAATAAAAGTTTCCTTTACAAACGGATATGGTCAAATGTTTAAGATCCTTATATTTTGGTCCTTATATTTTGGGGTAATAATTTTTTGAAACGGGCTCTAAATCTAACTAAGCTTTTACTTTCATTTGATAGCCCTAAATTAGTATTTAAACACACAAGGTCATAGATTTAAATCTTTTAGAACCTTACAAGCACATGAATTATTGTGAATTTTTCTACAAAAATAATGTCTTTATAATTTTTCCGGGTTTTCTTAATTCGATTTGTGAAGACAATCAGTGAAATAACATTGAATTGATTACTCAGTGAAATAAATACATTTAACTGCTGAATTGATTATAAATCAGTATTTAGCAACTCAAAAGGGCATTTATATAAACATTAGGCAGAGGAAAATGGAGGAAAGCAAAACAAAATTCTCTTCGGACTACAATTTCTTTAATTGATAGGATATTTCAATATCCTTAAACGCAAGTATTCTATGAATAGAAAAAGCATTCAGTTTACTGTTACTACAGAAAAATAAAATAAGCTTATCATAACCACGTGAATTAACCATGGAATAAGAAATTTTGAAGAGAAATAAACTCATTTACATTATCTCTCTCCCTCCGCAGATTTGTTGGCTGTTCCAAGGAACTTTCCTTTTTCTTGGGTATTTTTCAAATTTTAAAGAAATTATTGCTCTTATGGGTAGCTGGTAAAAAATTAAGGTAAATACTTTGAATTATAAATTTTGATACTAAATAACTCCAGAATCAGAGAAAAAGAGAGCGTCGGTGAGCTTTTCATTCTGGACACAGCTCAAAATCCGTGTATAAGAAAATCGACACGGAACCAAAGGCGTGTTTAAGAAAATGGATGTAGCTCAAAATCCGTGTATAAGAAAATGGGCACAGCTAGAAGTGCGCCATTTCAATGCTCAATCCAAATGAAACAATTAAAGGCGGAATTTCGTAATTTTTTCTTTCTTATTTTCTTAAACGTTAAGCATAATCATTACGGGGTAAAGTCATGGACTTCGAAGTTGGAAGGTATATTACCTATGTAACTTTTCAGGTGATGTCTTAAGTATTCAGAATTCTAAACGATAAAGTGAGTTCTAAAAACTATGAATTCGTACAACGTTAATTTAATACCACTATTATAAATTTATTGAACCTATGACATTGTTGTAAAAGGAACTGTTGACTGTCAATATTTTTTGTTCAAAAAAAACTTATTTAAGAAAATTGTATTAAGTGATTTAGGAAAAAAGGAAGACACCACATTAGCAATTTATTTGTATTCATTAGTTTATTCTTTTAAAAAAAAGAACAATTTTCATAAGAAAAGAATGAAAAACGGAATCAAATGCTATTTTCTTAAATATCTATGTCTATTTCCCTAATTACGAATTTCGAGCTGTGTCCCTTTTCTCAAACAATTATAGTCCAAGATGGCGAGATATTCTTTTATGAAGTATGTTTCGCAATGACTGCTCTTAATATAAATTTTAATAATCATTACAATGAAAGTTTAAAAAAAATATCCTTAGGGTCCGTAAACTAATATTAAGGGAGAAAATCAGAACCAATTGCAAACTTCGATCAATCGTTATTTAAATCTGTTAGATCAAAATAGGCATTGAAATCTTCAAAACGAAACGAAAGGCAATCTAATTTCGCAAATCAACATAATGAATTTATAAATATTTTAAATATCCTTTCCTTTGATGGGTCAGAGTTTGATATCATATATAGTTTATATAAAGATGACGAAGAAATGTGATTAGGTAAAGACATTTGAAGTAATTTCATCGTTGATATTTCTTGTACTTGAAAATTCATATTTAATGTGCAACATGATATTTATATTATTCTAAGAGAAATTGAATAAATTGTTCGAATTACCCTACTCCACAAAGTATTTATAATTATATTATAGTTTAATTATTAAAACTTTTAACTGTTCATATCGCTAAAATAGATGAAAAAAATTGAGTAAATAAATTTTTATGTCAAAGTCCTTCACATGTAAAGAACGAGAAAGTTTAAAACAAGGAGGTCTCGATTCTGTGGAATCAGATTTTAGATTGAAAGAGGTAACAGACTAGCAGTTCAGGTCAAAAAATAAGTTGTCCTGGCAGAATCTTCAACTGAAAGTCTTGGCTCCGGCTGCCATGCTACTATATGATGATAATAAACAACTATTCTTTTTATAACTAGAAGGAGCACATTTTTTAAAATAATAAGCTAGTAATAAAACATCGAAACTGTCAATTTATTCAAAAGATAAACCATTAATTTAATCACTTAAGGGAAACATAATTTGACATTAATATTTTTTCAAGACATTCGCTGCAAAGAAAACTAATGTTCATTCCTCGTAAATATTTATAAATGATTAGACAAGGAATAAAATATTAGTTTGAGAATATGACAAATTGATTAGACCAATTAAATGTATTCTAAAAGAAAAGTAAATTAAATTAATAATGTAATTTCTTGTGATCATATGCTAAGATGTAATCTTTATGATTAGAAGGTCAAAGCTCAAGTATGTTATTTACTTTGTGCTGATGATATTTTAAGTTTCCAAATTTGTTACAAAAGCATACTTTGAGTAAGAATAATAAACATACCTTTTTTTCCTAAGAATTTGGAATCTCATTAAATGAGGGGTAATAGCAACCTAAAAGAAACAGGGTTTTAATAGTTTTGTTCAGATACAGCAAATATTCAGTAATATTACGATTTATTATTTTCGGGTGCCTAGTGTCACACTTGTTATTTTTTTCTCTTGAACAATGATCTTTAACTCGCAGTAATTTATTTTTAAACTATAGAATTACGTTATTGAACTACAGTGGTTGAACAACACTTCTAATACTCTTTTTATGTAAACAATCTTTCTTTTACGAACAAATGTTTTAGAAAATTTCACATGGCACAACTGTTTGTACAATTTGAAAGATCAAGATGGAAGCTTTCAGAAATAATGTATTTTTTAGTGTTATTTGGTATCTGATTGTATTAGTAAAAAAGACAATTCTAACAGCTTCAAGTATGACCTTTTAGATTGTGCAAACAGTTTTGCCATGTAAAATTTTCCAAAACATTTGCTGGCAAAAGCAAGATTGTTTACATGGAGTTAGTATAGAAGTGCCTTCATAATTTTGTCCAACCACTATATCTTTGCTGTTTAATTATTAACCTGCTTCAAATAGAAATAGAAGGAACAATATATCTATTAACTGAGAATTATCGAGAATCACACGGAAATTGAACTGTAAAATAAAAATTTCACCTGTAGAATTATCCCACACATCTTCAAAAGTAATACGCAAATTAATGGAATTAAAGAATTTGTAGCAGTATTTACTTATTTAAAAAAATTCCATCAACGTTTACGAAAACAAGTTATAAAATTACATTTTTAAGGAATAAAGACAGCCGGGATAGCCTGGTCGGTTGGGCGATGAGCCCATGTCCGAGAGTTCGTGGGTTCGAACTCTGCTGGTCGAAGACTCCCCGTGTAATAACTGGTGACTGATGCACGTTAAATCTGTTGAGTAGTAAAGTCCTCCATGTTCCCGTAACAGACCATTACCTCTGGGGGTACAGGACTGGAGATCGATCGCTCTCTGATTTAGGTCAAAATTACGATCTGTGGATGAATGAATGGATATATGAATGAGTTCACCCTATAAACGGGCGTGACGTATGGGTGTGGCAGAAGTCGAATTCTCGGCCATAGATGGCACCACAGGAAAACAAGAACAATCGCACCCCTCTGCCTAAAACAGACATACGAGAGAGAGAATAAAAAAGTTATTTTTTCAATTTTAATTTTTTACATTTAATCTTGAATATAATATTATGTGGTCTTTATAGTTTAAATTATCTTTTGAGAAAAAACTAATGTAATAACAATTTTTAGTGTATTCTTAGGATATGCTGAATAAAGTTAGATCAATGAAATAAATTTTATATCTCTTGAGAAAAAACAGTGGTAACAACAATTCTTAATGCATTCTTAAGATATAATGAATAAAAGAATGAAATATATTTTGTGGTCTGTATAGCTTAATTTAAAACATCTCTTGATGCAAGATAGGGGTTAAACCTTTTTAATATATTCTTAGGATATGACGAATAAAAGAAGCTCAAATGAAACAAGTTAAAGTTAACTGTGCACAATGGTAGATGTATTAGATCCAACTTAAAATCTGTTGACAATGCTGGAAGCTATCTATTTCGGTATTGCTATTTTCACATCTTTAAAGGAGTGTTGGATGATAGAACTCTGCAATTCGTCTGAAGATAGTGTTATAAATGATGACTCATCTCTTCAACTTACTCTTCGTCATAATTTTTTAAATCTTGAAAAGGGACTAGTTCCAGGATTAACATATAACGGTAAATATTATCTTTTATGTTTATTTATGCATTGCACGAATAACCTCTTCATTACCACATATATGGACCTTCCTTCTAAAAACACGCTGCAAGAAAATTTGTAGTTTTACCTCTTCACTGAAGTAATTGAAGATATTTAAGCTTTCTGGGGATTCTACAATAGATGCGGAGCATGTGAGTTATTTGGGTAGAATTCCACATAAACAGAAGTGATTTTCGAAAAAAGATGCTAAATTCACGTGTTCGAAAGTATAACTAATTTTAAATACTACATTATATAATTTAGTTATTCCAAAATTAATTTTGACTTAGTAGTTCTATGATATGTATGAGCCTTTAAATTCATATTTACTTAAAATATTTTAAAATAATACTGTCAAGAACAAGCAGGTCCACGTATGTGTACCTTGGTATTAGCCAAGCGAAATCTTATAGTATTATGTAAATTCAATTGTATATCTATTTAGTAATATTTCTATTAATTAAATATTTTATATTAAGGTATATGCATACATTTAATAACTTTAACTTTTTGTACTTTTTTCCCAAAAATTTTGAAATTTCAAACCAGGAATTCCTTTTCTTTTAGTTAATGTTAGATTCGTTTGAAAAATTATTTCTTTTGCGTGGTTTGCACCATAAAAATAGTTCTGAAACTGAGATTCCATGCAGTAATGTATCCATCAATATTGCATCTCTGTGTAAAAACTTCATTTTTTTAAAATTTCTGAATAATTATGAAATCTATTCATCACTGTATTTAATTAGATTATAAAATAACATTATATGCATACTTGTTCCTACTTTAGGTGCAATTTAACATTTGAAATGTTTATATTATTTTACTTTGTTAAGACCTGCGATCCATGAATGCGTACCTAAAATAATTATTAGCCCCCTGGCAGTATAGTTGGACGTAATGAACATTAAAAAAATTCATAATAATCATCTTACAACTTATCTCTCTTTCTTCTCGCAGCCTAATATATGTCTTCTTGTTTATTACATTTGCTTCTTAAACTGTGATTTTTCAGATTTTTATAGCTTACCCAGATTTTGAATCATTTTTTACTAGTTTAAAAACTTGTAAGTATACTTTTTGTTTTCATATTTGATAAGGACTCCAAAAATGTATATTAAGGGTGATCTTCAAAATATATCTGGTATAAAACGTATTAATATTTATTATTAAAAATACTGATATATTTGTTTTCAAAAAATAATATTAATATTGATAAAAAGGGCATTTATTAGTTTAGAGTTTGAAAGGAGTCAACCTTTGTTGGGGATTTTTAAAGCTCTCTTAACCAAATACCTACAAACTGAACACTAAATACTTAAACAAATCGTGTCGACAAGAAATACCGTGTTTTATAACCTTCTGGCTTTTGACTTTTTCTTTTTTATTTATTTATTTAGTCTAGTTTAGTAAAGGTCATATATTGATAGCATTTTGAACTCTTTCAGGGCTCTTTTTTTAATTTTATTTTAGGACATTTTATTCATTTTAGTTAAATTTTTTTAATATTCCAGAGTGTGTGTTTTCTTACATCGTGAGAAGGTTTTTTATCTGTCATAGTTTAAATTATTTTTTTTTAATATTTATGTCTTTTATATTAAGATTCTCAATATCTCCTCTGCAATTTTGGTTTCACTAGACTTTTTTTTCGACGCAAGGTGACTGAGTGGTAGCGCTCCTGTGCCAAAGGTCCTGGGTTCGATCCTCGGGCTGGGCAAGGTTGACTCAGCCTTTCATCCCTTCAATGGGTCGATAAATGAGTACCAAGCATGCTTGGGAACTAAACACTAGGGGTTTCGCGTTCGGCTGACCACCTAACCGGAACATCTGCTCCTGCACCCCAGAGCCCAAGGTCAAGAAAACTGAGATGGGCACAGTAAGCCTTGGCCCTCTATGGGCTGTCACGCCACTGAGTTTACTTTAGTTTTAGACTTTTTTTCCCCTCCGTTTGACATTTATTTCAAACTTTAATGAAAATTGCAACTCGATTTTCTTAATAGAGGTATTTAAGTACAATTATCTGTAACTTTAAGAAAGAAATACTATTTCAGATTTATAATACTTTAATTATTTGTTTCCTTTTTTAATTCTAAGAAAACATTTTGATATTTTTGATGTTCTTTTCTGTTTAAGGGTTTTCAGCTGAAGAATGTCTGAATTCCAATAATCATCTTTTGTTTTAAAGGTTTATAAACAATGGGAACTTCTCAAAAGATGTGAACATAACACAAATCTAAGACAACTTTTAAGTTTAATTCACAGCAAGAATTTTTGAGTAAATTTATATCTGTCAAATGACAAGAAATAACATAAATAATTGCAAAAGTTTTTTACGAATATCTTTAAAAAATATACTTAAAAAGGAATCCAGTTTTGGACTTTCAAGTTGTTAGTTGAATCAATGTAACACCAATTTTTGAAAAGAAAAATTGAGTTTCTAAATAAAAATAAGAATAAAAGATTTTGATAGAACGATTTCTAAATAATATCTTTAACAAATGGTAGCAATAGATAAGTTGTAATTTACTAACTGAACTAAGGTAAACAACGAGCACAAAAATATTTATAAATGCAGACAGCTGTTTCGGATGCTCAAGGGGCAACCTTCATCAGTATTTTTATAATTTACTAAGTAAAAGATTTTCAAAAAAAAAATGATTTAGTGTTTTGATACATGTCCAAAAAGTAATGTACGAAATAGCACTATAATAATTGTAACA
Source organism: Parasteatoda tepidariorum (assembly GCF_043381705.1). Lineage (NCBI taxonomy): Eukaryota > Metazoa > Arthropoda > Arachnida > Araneae > Theridiidae > Parasteatoda > Parasteatoda tepidariorum. Next base: position 9,834,069 of record NC_092214.1, read on the forward strand.
AAAAAATAGATTAAAGTTAGTGCTTCGAACTTATTTATCCTTCATTAATATAATTGTTCTAGTGATGATTGAAGATTTCTCTAAAATTTCTGAAACAAAATACTACTTTTGAAATGTAAGGTTGTCAAAAAAAATTTACGCACGCTGCACCAGTAGTCTTTCCTATAAAGTTTTTGCTTAAGATAATTGACTAGTGCAAAAGCATTATTTTAGACAAACTTTCCGTTTTTTATAAATTTAAAATTCCTATACTCTTAACTTTCTGAAAATACTTTACTTTTGTTTATACTCCAATTATTTACAAACTTATCTAAGTTTTTGTGCAATGTGATAATCGTGAATAGACTAAAATTGATTTAAAAACTTTAAATGCGTTTATTTCAGAATCAGATTTTTTTCACATTTTACACCACCTTAAACACGATGCCTCATGTTTTTAAAATAATTGTCGACAATTTTTCATGGGTGCTTAGGATTAAAGCACACGTGTTTTGAGCTACAGACTAAGAGAAAAATGCATAATTTCATTTTTATAAATTTTTTTTCGCGAAGACCAGTTTCAAAATTTTTAAAAATTTGCTTTTTTAACTACATTGATTCCTAACTCAGCAGTATATGCACTCGCTTTTAAGATAATAGTTCAAAACATTATTGATAGCTTTATAAATAAAATCCTCAAAGGATTTTCTTGTTTTTGGCGATATAAATTTTTTACAGTGTTTAGCGTATATGCAAAAATGCCTTATTTTTAGCTAAGTTGACCATTTAAGAAAAATAAAATAGTAATTACCAAGCATGCTTGGGAACGAAACACTGGGGGCTCAACGTTCGGCTGACCACCTGACTGGAACATCTGCCTCCTGCACCCCAGAGCCCAAGGTCAAAAAAACTGAGATGGGCACAGTAGGCCTTGGCCCTCTATGGGCTGTCGCGCTACTGAGTTTAGTTTAAAATAGCAATAATTTTTTTGCTGTTTTTATGCATAATAAAGCAAGTAAATTAGTTTCTTTTTTTTAAATATAATTGATATTTAAAAAAAACAGCTGTCGAAACTAGTCAGATCCCTTAAGGTAATCTGATATTCTAAAACTCAATGAAAAAAGCTATTCAAATTTTATTTTTATTTATGCATAAGTACTGAATGTTTAGCGCATCTAATATAAAATCAATCGAATTCAAAATTAATCGTTGTTAACCGTTCCCACCTTTTGAAAAATACCATCTTCGAAAAAGGAGTTTTTATACTTTTGTTTTTCCCATCATTTTTATGAATGCAATTATTTGAAACAATCTGAATTCTTGTCACACAATTAGAATGAATTTTTGAGTGCATAAACGAAAGTCTCTGCTTTAAGAATTAAAAACTACCGATGCAAAATAAATAAAATGCTGAAGACATGAAATATCGATTGAATGCAGATGTTGGTCTTCACAAGGAAACCTTATGTCACTGAGTTTTTTTCCTACTATAAATTTATGCTCACCTTTTTTATCCAAAACAAATTAAAGTAAAAAGCTGGAAAAAATTATTTTCAGCGAAATTTTAATATGATACATAAAATTACTAAAAAAATCTGTTAATGGTGCTTATATTCGGAGAAAAAAATTCTGAAAAAGTTATCATACTGTGTGATGATGGCATTTCTAGCGAAAAAAGGAGCATAATTTTGGTAAATCAATCCAAAATATACGGTATTTGAACAGCTCATTTGCTAATTTTTCTACTTTGTATAGTAACGGTTTACCGGAAGTTCTGATTTTCAAAATCCTTATTATCACATATCTGGTAAAAAAATACAAAACTGAGAAATAAATTTCACCAAATAAATAGTTTTTATGTCATGCTTTAAGGTATCAACATTTAAATACCAAATTTGATCACATTCACCAAATTTTATCATGTATTATAAAATCATATTTTATTGCTAATTTTACCAAAACCATTAGAGCTTCCCATAGAACCAGAAACCAATACATTTTACTATATTTTGTTACTTTAAGCCATACTTTTTCTCAGTGTATATTTGATGTTTTCGTTTTCATATTAAAGAAACTTCTTTTTATGATAAACATTTTATCCTGGAGTAACAGTTCATATTGTTATTATAACCTATAATTTCTCCTCACTTATTTAATCTAATGGTCCTTTTTAACGTACAGTTTAACAAGACGTAATACCTTCATGTCAAATTTTCTTTCATTTATTTAAGTAATTTAAAACTTTAAGTATAGTTCAGGTAAACTTCCAGTAAACAATGAAGTTTTAAATGCAGAAATATTTTTCAAAATATCAAAATTACATAGGACGCGGTGGGGAAATTATCCTGCCATAATATGTTTGTATTTTGATGTTATGAAAACATTTTTTCAGCATTTGAAAACTTATGGTTTACTGTAGGTTTACCTGAAATACTCTAAGCATTAAATTTAAACACCAATGATAGTTAATCAGAATTTGCGATAAAGAATTTCTCCCATGGTTTAATATACTCTTAAAAAGGCAACAAAAGTTACAATGTAGTTTTATAGAATAAATTTTACACGACAGATTTATTTAGCAACATTTTCATTTTATTTCAAAAATGTCTGTCTGAAAAATTTCCAATGAAAAAAAATAAGAAAGTGATTCTGACTACTAAGTTTTAAACATATTTATATAGATAAATTCCAAAGTAAGAAAAAATTTAATTTAAAAAATCACACACAAATGTAAGAACATATGGGCTTTAAAAATATAGAAATTATTAGTAAAAATAATTTAAAGTTATGCTTAAATAACTAATAAAAGTGTTTTAAAAACTTTTTTAAAAGAAATCATTTTCAATACATTTAAAATGAAATCTTATTAATATGAAAGTTTTTTTTAAAAAAAATATTTATTCATGAATTATTGCGAGAAATATATTTTTATTAATTATAACCTTAGCAATAAACATTTTATTGATTTTTTAAATACAAATATTTATTGAAATTAAAAAAAAAAATTTGAAAATATGAATATTAAACGATGAATAAAATATTGAAAAATGAAGAAAAAATAAAACTATACTATAGTTCGGATATTTTAGAAATTTGTTTTCCTATTTTGATACATTATTTGCTGAAAAAAAAGTTTAAAATAAAGGAAAAACATACTTAGGAAAGTCAATACTAGTTCATGTGTGTATATGCTTTAAACAAAATGGATTTCTTACGTTTTCAATCAATTTAAATTGGAAACTTCTTCGGAAAAAAAATTTTTTTTCTCCTTTACGTGCATTTTGAAAATTTTTCTATTAAAAATAAAAAAGGAAACAAAATTATACTGAATGAAGGGATTATATTTGAAAAATTTTAAATTGTTTTTTAAGTAGCATTAAAACCTGTTAATTGAAAAAAGAATATGCAATTTTTTACTCGCATTATAAAACATAATTTTAATTTATTTTCCCTCCTTTCTTAGAAGAATAAAAGTATTTCCCTTCAACAAAAAATTTTTTCAGAATTTAATTTTAGGCATTTTTGCATCTTTTTTAAAGAAAAAAAGAAAATGCAATAGCAAATCGCTTACGAAACCAATTTCTAAACTTTTTGCCAGAAGTATTTTACAAAATTCATATATTTTTTTTATTCTCAGTTTTTTGGCAGAAAATATTTTGAAGCAAAAAATTGTTTTTTGATCTATTTGAGAATTTAAGAAAATAAAAATCAGAGTAAAATTTATTTAAACAAATTAAATTTAGTAATTTTAGCCCCGTTCAAGCACTACATAACCACTTAAAGGGATGTTTGTGAATCGAATATATATATATTATATATATATATATAAATGACGAAACGATGTTGCACCCAATGCTATTTTCATCGTTCAAATTACTAAATAAAGTATAATAGCTGCTGCATAAAATTTGATGCTCTGTTATGAATATCCGATTGACTGAAAAGAATCTCAGATAATGTACTAAAAAGTGAAATAATAATTTCTTTTCTTGCAGTTACACTAATGAATCGAAATTCTGATTCAATTGTTCCATTTGCATTAGAAACAGAACCAGCTTCTACTTTCATATTGTCCTCATCTAATATCATCTTGTGTGATTCATCAAAAATTGTAGGATTTGTCAATGAAACTTGTATATTTTCAATTACTATTCCACTCAATCTTAATAACTCACTCTTATTTTTGTAAGTATTTATTTCTCTTCTGTTTATAAGTTAAATACAAAAAAATTACTAATATTGATACGATAAACAAGTGTTGTTCTACCAAAATTAATAGTTTTGGGTAAGTCCTAACTATTATTTTTATTTTGATGAATACCGTAAACCGGGGCGAGTCTATCCATTTTAGTTTTATTTAATTTTCACTATTTTAAATTGCAAATAAGATTTTTTTACCGACGGAGGACTTAGTTCAGACTCTAAGGAAGATGGCGCTGTAGTAGTTTGATCCGTTTTTATTTATTTAGTGTCTTTTTAACTGACCTGTTCAAACGTCTTTTGAGAGATTAGTATTGAAAATCAGCAAACTTTTAGTTGGTGCTCCGTAAGTATATTATTATTATTACTATTTTCACTTTGGTTAAGTGATAAACTTATCTAAGACTAAGATTACATTAATTTTATATGAAAAAAAACCAAAAAGAATGTAAGTTTTGCTGTTGTAAACAAAAAGCCAGAATTCGCGGGGCGAGTCTACCCATTCGTATTTAGTTTTAATAAAGCATAATAATATAATTTAGAACTTTGTTTATATTAAAACTAAGTCACTTTAAATGAATTTGAGCATATTATTTTAATTCTGCATTGATAAATTTATCATTAATAAGAAAATTTATAGGTTAAATATAAATGCAAATATGAAATATGTTTATTTTACCTATTTTTTCAATTTTTATATTGCAAAATTAACTTTTTTCATTTAGTGTAAGTTAAATAAATTATTATTTATTATTACCGATGGTTCGAAATTATATTCGCAAAACAAATGGATTTAAATGTTACAAAAAAATGCCATGATTTTGTTAATAATCTTTAATTATTATTATTTATTAATTATTTAATTGTAAATTTATATTAATTTTAATTTATTTTTATCAACAATAATCAGAAAAAAATGTTATTTTATAATGTTAATGATTATAAAAACAAAACTGTGATCAAAATGTGATAATCGATCAAATACTCAATTTGTGTTATTTTATGAATAAAAAAATGGAATATATAATAAAGTTATGAATTTTACTTCATAAATATCCTATATAGTAACTAAAATAACAATTTAATAGTAAAATTTGATTATTTACAATGTTAACATTCATTTTAGTAGAATGGGTAGACTCGCCCCATACGAGAGATTTGTCAGCAGTTCTATAAAAATATACAGTAACAGCGTAACTGTTAATATTTTCTAAAATCGATTTCACAGCTTTAAAGAGGGATAAATAGCGATTCCGAAACACCTATTAAAAGCCTTTTTTCTTTAATATTTGCAAAAGTTTGACCACTTGAAAGTTGACAAACTGAAAAAATGGGTAGACTCGCCCCGGTTTACGGTATATAAAAATTGCTTTTATTTGGAGAGAAAGTTATACATCATCTTTTAATTCTCAGTATTTAATAACCTTTCATGAAGTCATGGTTCATCGAATATTTATTGTAAAAAAGTATTTCTTTTATTCAGAACACATTTTATTTTGAGTGATTAACTAATAGCGTTTAATTTGATAAATATAAATTGGCAATAAATTTTGGAAGTTTTTCAAATCAGGAATTTAAACAGTTTTTAGTCAATTCAGCTAAAAACTGTGTGCGGTTTCACAAACGTTAAAGTGAGTCCGTCTAAACCTCATAAATTCGAAACAACCAAACTACTATTTCGAGTTGAAACTCCTTCTGAATTACTTACATAGAATCTAATACTGCGTCTAATAATTTGGCTAGGGACTTCAATACACATGTACTTATACATGTAATGTATTTTTGCTGTAGGGTAGGTATTTTATTTTAATACCATCATTTAAATAGCCTATCTATAACGAATATGCCTCCAATAATGCTCATCGTCGTAATTCGATACTCAGAAAAAAATAGAACTCTTGGAACAAACAATGAGATAAACTTGCGATTGTGGTGGACTTTTTACCCAAATTTGTTTTTCATGGAGAAGGAAATCATGAAAACCTCCCACGACACTAATGCTAAATTTACACGAAGACTGAAAACAGACAAACACCTGAAAACGGTCTTCTGACGTTACAAGTCTAAAGAAAAAAATGCTTGCTGAAATTTATACCATTCCTGAAAGTTAAGAATCCTATTTTTCACTACTATTTGACAGGGCTAAAGAGAATAGAAGGGCTAGTTCATTCCGCTCTTAGAGCTGAAGCTACGATTTCTCTCCTCATGACGTCACTGTATACACAGATCTCAGAGATCGCTAGCAAAGATATTATGATAACTTTACTTAAAGATTTTAAACTTAACTTAATTAACACATTATTTCGTTCATAAACATAGTTCAAAAAAACTTTCTTGGCCATTATATTAAAAAAATACCATTTTAAACTTATAAAAATATTTTACTAGTTGGAAAAAATGACCCTATAAATACTTTATTTCAAAAAGTTCAGTTTTAACTTTAATTATTAAGAAAAGCATATATCGACACTTTTTTATCTACATAATCTTTGATAACTATAAGTTGGGTTAAATTTAGAATCCTGATTTTAAAATATGCCGTTTATAGCAATTTGTTCATACTTAATCATTAGGAAACATCAACCTTAAACGCTAATTGCTGAAACAAAATAATTTAGGTTCATAATGATATTTGAAATTTTACAATTGTTTATAGATATTTACATTTAAGGTAATATAATTTATAGATATTTACTTTTAAGAGAATATAGTTCAAAAAAATCATAAATATTTAGAATAACTACATTAAAAAATATGTTTTGAAATTCGAAGAATTTTAACTATATACTATATATTTTATTTATACTTTTTATTTACCCTTTAATTTTCCTTGACTTTATCCATTTTTAAATTTTTCGCCTGCCTATCTTTTTGAGTTAAAGTGGCGGTTTCTATTTAGATGGTGATTTTTTATAAAAGTTCTTTACGATAGAATAAACGTATTGTTGTTTTATATTAACTGTGTCATTTCGTTTGCAATTCGTTGAATCCATTCTTTACATAGTTTTTCATTTAGTTTAGGGAACACGTAGAAAATTATATATTTTTTCTTTTGTGTTTCTATCAGAATTTTTGCAAGTTGGCGCAAACAGGCATTTCATTAATAGTTTTAAATTTTTGTAAATTCACGGCTTGTTGTTGTAGTTTATTTACGTCGCTCTAGAGCTGCACAATGGGCTATTGGCGACGGTCTGGGAAACATCCCCGAGGATGATCCGAAGACATACCATCACAATTTTGATCCTCTGCAAAGGGGATGGCTCCCCTGCTTTGGTAGCCCGACGACCTACACGCGAAGTCGAGCACTTTACGGTAGAACAGTTTAACGAGGACCAATACCGCACACCCTCGGTCCCTACGCAGACTGATCCAAGTGGTCACCCACCCGCACACTGACCGCAGCCAGTGATGCTTGACTTCGGTGATCTGGTGGGAACCGTGTCTGATCAGTCCACTGCGGGACGTAAATTCACTGCAATAAACTGAGGAAAATCATTTTATAAAACAACAAATGTCTTGGAATATGTCACAAAAGGGAATGCTCCAATATTAGTTAGAGCTAGTTAGATCGAACGCTCCGTTCTTGAAGTAAAAGTGCAAGCTTCGCGCCACAGTGACGTCACTGGAGAAAATCGGAGGTTTAGCGCGGCGAGAGTTTCTTCGAAGGAGTGAACCAGACCTTCTATTCTCTTTAGACCTGACTATTTAAGGCGAGAATGAAAAACATCAAAACATGTTTGGTGGGAAAAAATAAGAGAAACTCTGCCAAATTGATTCACCCAAACACCAGTGATTTCGACTATATTTTTGCTTGTTAAATATTAATTTTCGACTTTTTGGATTTTATTTTTGGCAATATGCGGTGATGTTTAGGGAAAATAAAGGTTGAGCCCAGATGGCTTATTTGGAAGATCACTCGTTTCCCAATGACCTAACTCAAGTTCAAATCCCAGCGATAGCTGGTGGATACGAATTTTGATTTGAATTCGCATCGACCGCAATGATGACGTAAAATATATTTTATATTAGCCGTTGAACAGCTGAATTTTGAGTGTACAACTACCGATGTTCAACTCCGTAGACTTGTCATTTTGATCCAATCCAGAAGACAAAGGAACTCCTGGTTCAAGTATTGAGGAAATTTGAATTCGTGGGGAACTTTTCGATATAACTAACCCGCATTTGCGTTACATAGTGAGGAAAGCCACGAAAACCTCCCACGGTTACCCTGACTGCCAGGGAACTCTAACTTATGATTCGTCAACCACTGAGGATATTTCACGTCAGCACTGTGGTCGGTGGAGCCGGGTGTGGAATTCGTATCTACCAGACATCGCTGGGATTCGAACTCGGTTCACCTCATTGGAAGGCGGATGCCCCCTCCCCCGAGCCACCACGGGTCAAGAATCATAATTTTAAGAATGGGCGAAACATAACCACTTGACGCTAAGAGCCAATCATCACGCGCTTAAATTCCAACCTTACTCGGAGCTGTCTACGGCCGACCCACAGTGCTTAGAACGAACTGTCCAAAACTCCAGCAAATTAAATCGGTCATAAGTGCTAAGCATTAATGTTTTTTTAGTCAACAGAAGTATGAAGAATTATATAGAATAATTCATTAACTCAATATTCTAATTATTATTTTTGTATTATCCATACAAAATGGTTAATACAAATCCGTAACTGTGAACGTGACTTTTTGCTATACACTTCAATCAGGTGTAACTTCCGAAATAATTTTCATTGTTGCTGTTGATTTTTTACGTTTTAAGAAGTTTAAAAACCATTTTTCAACTTTGATCCTGTGAATAATTTGTATGTAACAGTAGTTTGAAGCTTTACGTGTCATTGAATATTTCATACATTTTTGCAACTTCATTGTGATTTTTGAAAAGGATATCTTCACTTGTTCTCCTCGCTAACACTAAAACTAAAGAATATTCCATGCTGAACCAGGGAATACAAAAATTAAATGGCCAAAGTTGCCCTTATTGCTTTTATTGATAAAAATATATATATATAAGAGAGTAAACTTGGTAATTTTTTCTATTTTTTTAATTTAACAATGATTAAAAACTAAGCATGATTTTTTTATTATTTTAATTTAAATAAAAACATATAAAGAAAATATAATCAATTTCTGCTTTTTCTTTGAATTTCTGAATTAATATTATTTTCCGTACTTTTGGTTTACTAAAAAATACTTAAGAATAGTACTTATGAGAGCTTCATGAATTTTGACTAGCTTTTTTCGAATTCTAACCATTGTGCGACAATGCTTGATTGGAAGCAGGCTAGGAGAATAGAGGGAAAAATCAGGTTCCTCATGTGACCTGATATCAGGCCTCGTCACAAAAGGAAATATCAGTAAAAGTATTAAACTTTAGCACTATAATCGGTGTCATAATGAACGAATCGACCAGTCATAACTTGGATTCGAACCAAGATCGCACCATTGCCGAGTGAGAGCACTATTCCCTAAAGATATTGCAATGAGTGCAACAATTTTGTACTACTTTGCTTATGAATAAGTGTAGGCTAAATTTTTGGATGTATTTTCAATTGAATTGTAAGTACACAAATTAAGTTAGAAATATATTTTTTATAAAAATGATACGTTGCAAAAAACTTAGAAAGTTGTTATAATTGATTTTTCTTTCACAGATTGACTTTCAGAAACCATGATAACACTTGGTCTACATTGCTGCAAAATGTTCCCGTACGTTCCGGTAAGAGCTTGATTTAAATATATAAAATCAGTTGCTCAAAATAGTATCTAAACTGATGAACTGTTGCTTTATTGCGATTTTAAATAACAATTTTACTGAGCTTTTCTGAGCATTTTTCCGCATAGAATGCTTTTTTTCGCGTTGATTAGTTTTATTAATCGAATAAAAACTTAGACGTGGTTTTCATTCCTGAAGAAAAAATAATAGTTGAAGGAAAGGAAATATTAAAAAAAAAGAGAGAGAGTGGGAAAGTAAAATATTTCTTAAACATACAAAAGTAAAGAAACAATCTGTGTGTAAAATCTAAATGTAAAAAATGTGTCCAAAAAATATGCTAAAAATAGATCATTTTAAACATTTCATAAGATAGACATTTTTAATAGGAGATTATTTCAAGCAAAATTATTAGGAAAAGTCTTTACTTCTTTAAAAAAAATCCGAGATTTCCTTACATTAAATATAAGGATAATGAACAAAATAATTAGCTTGGTTAAAGTCACAATTAAAATCCCAAATTGTTTAGAATGAGTAATTAAATAATTTAGATAATATAAAGTTTTATAGCTTCTAGCTAAAAAGTTTTGAAAATGTTTCACTTTTAATTAACTTATAGTAAATTTAATGTTTGAAGAAGGTTATTAAAATATTTAATAAAATATTAGCTTTATTATCACTAGTTTTCGAATTCTACTTAGTTCCATGTGTATGCATCAATGAAATAAATATTTGCAACTCATTTAAATTCATTATTAAATCATGATATTAATATTTCAAAACTTTTGCAGATTGTTACTATATGCAACCAGTTGATGATGTAATCATAACGTCCGAAGAATTATTGGCAGTGAAAACCATTTTAATACAATCACCAGAAAAATCAGGGCTTCGTTTTGATGTATGTGAAATTCTATCATTGAAATGAACCCTTTCAGAGGATTTTTTTTGTTAGCTTAAACTTTAAGAGATTTACATCAAACAATTCTTTCAATGAAGGGTTAATTCCAATTAAATTATTACTTCTTGTGAATCCGTAGCCACAGTCTAAAACATCGTTTCAATGCTTTTGTCTGCAATTCATTTCAAAGACATTTTTACAATTATTTGTAAAATTCATGTATTCAAATAAAAACAAAAAAATAAGTTTTAACAAATTTTAACAAATGATCCAAATTTTAAAAAAATAAGTTTTTGATACTTATAAAATAAATTTTTTCATTAATTGATTTCATAAGAATTAAATACTTTTTTTTTAATTTGAACAATATTAATGAATGAAAATTAAGGTGGTCCATTTCAACAAGATTTATTCTATGACGATTGGATTGACATTTTGAGGACTACTAGGTTTTGGCAAATCAATAACGTGAAATATCGGATCTACACGAAAGTTATTACACGGTGAAGGTAGGTTGTGATGAAGAAAGATTGTTCCTGTCCTCGCGAAAAATTCGCTTTTTTTCAGATTCAATTTTCATGGTTGTAAGCTGCTCTTCCCCTTTGATCTTCAAATATCTTTCGCTTATGGTAAATTTGGGCGAATGTGAAATAATACTAGGATCTAATAATTTTATAAAAATCAATGTTGATTCATTTTGATATACGGAATAAATGATTACTATATTTAATAGATACGATTCCTATTATTCTATTAACATTTCAATTTATTGCTGATATTTCAAATAATTATAAAACTACTCTAATTATCGATTTTTTTTTTCAAAGTGAAATTTTGAAGCCTTTGAAATCAGATTATGAAATAGTTTTTACGAAAGGAAGAAAAAAATTTACATTATTTATAATTATACGTTTATACGTTTCTCATTTATAGATTGTCACTTATACGTCGTTTCTTTGCAATTCATAATTAATCAATGCAAAGTTCAAATATTGGCATAGCTTGAGTATGAAATGTACGACGGACTATCTGTTGTACGTTTATTTTTTACTTACATATATTTTTCAGTGCGTAAATATTTTGCCTAGAATCGAAAAACTCTAAGCGAAGCTCTAAAAATGTATTTATCTTCTCAAAAATTTTTTCACATAACCTATACGAAAAGGATTGTACACAATTCTGAATTTAAACCCATTAACGCCTGAATTTTTTATATACCGTAACGCAAGAAGAGCTCCTGTTAAAAAAGCGGTATATTTGCCAAGAGTGAAAACAATCCTGTTTTTTCAGGTGAGAAAAATTTTTGTAGAATTCTCGTAATACGCTTGACGTAAATGTTACGCTAGATCATCACGAGTTAAGATGTAAATTAAAGGTATAATGTTTTTTTTTTTTTTTTAAATTGTAGCTGACCGTTAGTGAGTTTTTAACTCTGTTAAAGTTTGGAATGCGTGTTTTCGAAAATGGACACAGCTCGAAATGCGCTTTTACAAAAATGGACGCAACTGAAAATGCGTTTTCAAGAAAATGGACACAGTCCGAAATGCGTGTTTATGAAAATGGACTTAACTTGAAATGTGTATTTACGAAAATAGACACATAGCATATGAATTTTAATTTTTTATACTTTTTTCATGATTATGGCTCTTTCATTAAGGAATAAATAAATTAGTTCAAATAAATTCATTACGTACCGTCCATTTGCATAAATCACTTCTTACTTTTTATTAAACTACTCTTTTTTTACAAGGTTGTTGTGGGCACTATAAATTTATAATACTGATAGCAAATTTATGTTGTAGGAGATTCGAGTTTTAAAACTCGAACTTTTAGAGTTCTTAATATACGAAGAAATGCCTGAAAAAGTTACATCTGTAATATATCTAGACGCTGTGACTCCTAAATCCGGGACTTTACCTCGCAATCATTATGCTTAGTGTTTGAATAAGTAAGAAAAAGAAAAGCATATTCCTCAATAAACTGTTAAATTTGGGTTGAAAACTGAAAAAGAGTATTTCGGGTTCAGTAAACGTTCATTTCGAGTTTTGCCCAGATATAAAAACTCACCTACTAGCTAATAATTTGAAGTCCTAGGGCCGGCCCTGAATATGTACAGATTTTTTTATAAGTCTCGAAGCAAAAAATGCTCGAATTATATTTAAGGGAGGAAAAAAGACTATAGAAAACCTGATTAATTCTGTCAAAAATCAACTGTCAAAGTTAAAATTTCATTAAGCTTTCCTCTCTAGTTGTACTTTTTGCTTTCTTAAATATTAATTTGTAATGTTTAATGTGCATACAATTTAACAATCTATATTAAGATCGGTACTAAGAAAATGTAATATTCTTTACAGATTAATAATGTGGTAAATGCAACACTTTTTATACATAACTCATCTGAATCTCTAATGTCATCATCCATTGAAGGAGGCGGTGAAAGTACGTTCATTGTTTCTGAATGCCAATTTTTGTTAATCGATATCATTACTTGCTACAAGTGTAAATTTCATGTGTCTATATCACCTTTTCTTCTTAAATATGGTAAGTATTCAAATCATCCTATATCATTTATTTGAGCAATAATGCCAACTAATCTTTATAATTGTACGTAAATGGATCTTCATAATAGTATTTATAATAAACTAATTATTTATTTTTTTCTCTTACACATTTCTTTTTATTTATTTATTTAATCTTCCCACTGCGGACTAATCAGAAAACACGGTTCCCAGTTCTTTCGTCAAGTACTCGCCTTCTCGCACTTGTGATTGGGCTACCAAAGCGGGGGAGCCCTTCCCTCCACAGAGAATCTTTGGATCATCCTCAGAAATGTTTCTCAGACCGAAGCCCAATGTGCAGCTCTAGTGTGACGTAAATAAACTACTTCTTTATTTATCTGGTTGTTAATGTCGTAAAAGAGCTGCACTAATGGGCTATTAGAGACGGACGGTTTAGGATTCGCATTAAGGTTGATCCAAAAACATTGCTTTACGATACCAGAGGGCATTTACACCAATCTCCCCAACACCCTTTTCTGGCTCTGAAATCATCGAAGACATTAGAGAGGATCGGAGTCCTTATTTTATTTTATAACCATCATCGAACATTGGGTTAATAACTACTACTGTTCAACTCCATAGCCTTGTAATTTTTATCCCCATTCAGAGGACTAGGGAACTCCTGGATCAAGTATTGGAATCTTTTTGAAGGAACTAACCCACATTTGCGTTACAGGGTTAGGAAAACCACGAAAACCTGACTACAAGGGGGCTCTAACCCATGATCCGTCTAACACTGAGAATATTTTACGTCAGCACTGTGGTCGGTGCAAGCCGGATGCGGAATTCTTATCGACCAATCATCGCTAGGATTTAAATCCGGTTCACCTCATTGAAAGGGGAACGCTCTATTACCTGAGCCATCACGGTTCTGATTGGAGTCCTTATTTTATAACCGTCGTTGGACAGCAGTCCCAATTTTGGGTTTACAACTACCTATGTTCAACTCCGTAGCCTTGTAATTTTGAACCAATCCAGAAGATAAGGAAACTCCTAGATCAGTACCAACAGAGGTATGATTTGCTATGGGAACATGGAGGAATTTGTGACCAGACAGATTTAACGTGTATCAGTCACCATTTACTACACGAGGAGTCTTCGGCCGGCGGGGATCTAACCCACGACCTCTTGGACATGAGCCAAGACAGTGCCCTACCATCGTGGATATCCCGGCTCTGATTGGAGTCCTTATTTTCTTTTATACCCGTCGTTGAACGTTGTTTTATGGGTTAACTAACTACTAATGTTCAACTCCGTAGCCTTATAATTTTGAACCCAATCCAGAAGACAAGGGAACTCCTGGATCGAGTATTGGGTGAAATTTGCCTTCGTGGAGGACTTTTTTGATGGAGCTAACCCGCATTTGCGTTACATGGAGAGGAAAATCACGAGAGCCTCCCACGGTTAGTCTGACGGCAAGATGCGGGACTCTAACACATGATCCGTTTACCACTGAGGATATTTCACGTCATCACTGTGGTCGGTGCAAGCCGGATGCGAAATTCGTATCAACTGGTATTTGAACCCGATTTGCCGGGAAAGATTCCTAACTACTAAAAAACTATTTAAGAAATAGCAATCTAATCAAAGAACCAGCCTTTAGCAAGGAAAATCGAACCACACCTAAAGCTGTGGTAGGCTAAGACTTAACCTTACCATTCCAATTGTACACCTAATTTTAATAATAATAAATGAATAATTAAGCAAAATAAAAATATTCTTCTTGACATAATGACTCTATGTTAGAATAAAAAATAAAAAATTATTACATTACGTGCGATCACTGATAGCAAATAATAATTCCTGATGAGAACATTCAATACCTAGAAACTTTTCTTTAAAAATAACTAAATGTTCAGCATTGCTACAAGAAATTATAATTATTGTATCAGATACATTTTTCCCACAGTTTACATGGAAATTGAGTTTTCAGAGCCATTTTTTTAGGAAACAAGCTGGTTTAGAATCAAGAATCAAGCAGCAGCAATAGTTAAAATTTTCAATTTTTAAAAATTTTCTATATATGTTTTTTATGTAAGACTGTTAAACGCCTTTTATTTTACAAGAAAAATTTATTAATGTCTGGATGGATTTGAATTGAGAGTCAAATGATATTTCAAGAAAAATGCAGCAGTACATTTAGCGATACGTTTTACAACATAACTTTGGCTTTTATTTGCATAATACTATCTCCACACTTTAATGACTTAAATTATTATAGCCAATAAAATTAAAATACTCTTTACGTTCATGTAAAAGATAATTATATTATTTTGTTGGAAGATAATTATTTTTTGTAGTATATAGATTTCCGCTCACTTTTATATTAAATATGGGTTTAAAGTTTTATAAATTATATATTTTTCCAATTATTATTATTATTATTTTGCCGCAATATAGCCTATATATTTTGCCGAAATATATAAATTCAGTGAATACACTTCTCACCTTTCAAATGCGCACCCAGGTACCATCAATTTTGCGGCAAAAATAAGTATATTTCACCTTTACATTTTACAAGGCATTCGTAAAATTTACGAAAACTGAAACGTCGAATTATAACATAAAATAGTTATACAAAAACGCAAAATTTACATGTAATTTTACGTAAACAAATTTCTTTTACGAAGATTTTACCAACTAATTTTTACTATATAAGAATGAGTACGTTATTTTCACGTAATATTTACGTCAACAATACGTCAAAATTTATGTAAATTGAAACGACGAATTATTGCAAAAAAATGGTTTTCCAAAAATCAGAAAATTTGCGTAAATAAATTCGAACCGAAATTTAAATGGTGAATTTGTTTAGTCAATAACACGTAAAATATACAGATTCAATTTTACTAAATCTAAATAGTAAATATTTTTTCATCAATCTTCCGTAAAATATACGAAAGCAATTTTGTTGGTAAAATACATTTCGTTAAAATTACATAAAATATACCAAATCTTTTTTACCAAATATCTCAATGGTGATATCATTCCGTCAATATAACGTAAATTTTACGTTTGAGGAGTATTGACTTACGTATGAAGTATTACGTACGAAGTATTATGTATTACGTATGAAGCGTATTATCAATTTTCCAAAAATTTACGTTTAATTTGCGTATCATGCATGCTACATAGGTATAATCGAAGAGTTTTCTATTGACATCCACACAAATGCGCGCTACTTCATGAGCATTGGCAAGTATATTTGCATCCACGTAACAGAGAAAGTGAGAAATTGATCAATTTGGACGGTTTTAAGAGTTTCTAATTATTTTGTACTTTTTCTTTGCTTTTTGATTTGTATATTTTTTGTGCAATATTAATTTTTTAAAACATTTTGCACAAAGTGTGTTTACTGTTTAAGGTATCTTTGATATGTGAGCCAAAATTATACGGGTTTTTTATTATAATCTTGATATATCCTTTTTTGAATCACTTCAAATATTCAAATACTTTAGAATGCAACTCAAATTATTTTGTACTTTTTCCTTGCTTGTTTATTTATTTATTTATTTTTTGTGCAATATTAATTTTTTAAATCATTTTACACAAAGTGTGTTTACTGTTTAGAGTAGCTTTTATATGTAATCCAAAATTATTCGGGTTTTTATTTGCAATCTTACTGTTGATATATAATCTTTTTGAATCATTTCAAATGTTTTAATAATTTAGAATGCAACTCTACTGTCACAGTTCCAGAAGGTTCATTTGAATTATCCCACAATGATTCCTGTATTCTAGAGTTTGAAGCTCCTACCCACCGTCAAATTTTTGTAAGACTTTTAAACAGATCTAGCAAGAATTGTCACTCATTGCTTTTGGGACCATTAGCTATTGCGCCTGCACATACAACATGGTACGTTATCAAATCAAATAGTTTTATTGAGTTTAATTGTTATATATGATCACCTAGGAATCCAATAAGAAACCCTATAAATATTTGTACCTTTAATATATACCTGAAAATTATATATATTTTGAGAGTGCTGTACTTTAGACTAGTGTAACTATTTGCGCCACCCAGTGGAAGAATTTTGTATTCAGTATATACAGTTGAAGTTGATACCAACAGGTGCTATCGGCTGTTTTGTTAATCATTTTTTATTTTCCAGACATGTGCAGAGAAAGTTTTATATATGTATATATGTCACGGCGAAAGACCGAAATCGGTGGTTGTTGACTTTCACCGGTGAATGTCGACAAACATCAAACACGTCGGTGAAAGATCGAATATTTCATTACATTCGAACCTCACCGGTGTATGTCGACAAGCACAGATATGCTTCGGTGAATGTCGAAATATTTATTACATTCGATTTGATATGAATTTATTCGTGGATATAATTACATTTATTCGATATATTAACCCTACACTGATGTTTTTTAAGGTTAAGTGCCACTGCCCGGTATACATTTGACCGGTATATCCTACACTGATGTTTTTTTAAGGTTAAGTGCCACTGCCCGGTATACATTTGCCCGGTATACCCTACACTGATGTTTTTTTAAGGTCAAGTGCCA
>NC_092214.1:9852195-9887685 GCF_043381705.1 Parasteatoda tepidariorum
GTGCAATATTCCAGCTTTTTTTGTTCTTATTTATAAAATTTTATTTTTTCGAAGTTTAAAAATATTTTTAGATAAAGCAACAGTTACTCACAAACATGTGAAACAGGTGTGGTTAGCACTTTCCTGTGATATACATAGTGTAAGAGTTAAGGAAAAATGTGGGTGGTAAGCGGCGAGTTCATAGAAATCAATTTATCAATGTTAATTCCTTGACTTGAATGAAGTTTGGAGAAACCTATCTCACTCAACAGGGGGTCGAATTCTTATCTTACTTTTTATTGAATGAACCATAGAAGGGAGAGAAGCTTCTTTTGTTATCTATCTTAACAGAGAACATGAATAGATTTCCAAAAACTGTCTGTGCGCATGTTCCATATTATTTAAGCCGTTTGAGTAAATTATAGTTAAAGTTAGAGCATATATCATTTTTAAGTTCGTTTGGTGTTAAATTTTATCAGCATGCCGAAAAGGAAGGATTTGAGTCTTAAAGATAAATTTGAAGTGTTGCAAAACTATGATAAGCTTCCTAATGTAGTCAACGTGAAGCTTCAATGGAGACGGAGATGGGGCTCATAACTGTTTCGAAGAAATGATCAGCAAAGAAGAAAATGAAATGGACGAGAATTTTTCACGTTACGTAGCTATTGACGATAACCAGCAAACATCAGGAGAAAAATCTGATTCTGAAATTGTTATAGACATCAAAAATTGCAAAGTTATTTCCCATCAAGAAATGGAGGAATCAGACTCAGAAGATGAAATGAACTCATTAGTGCCATCTTCAATGGAAGTCAGAAAAGCACTTAATGTATTGCGGCAAGCCTTAAAACAAAGAGGAGGAATATCGAAAACTATAAAAACTTCTATAAACTCTCAAATGATGTTGAAAAGTTAATTTTAAATACTGCAACTCAAGCAACCATTGATCGGTTTTTTGCAAAACTTTTGTAAATTTAATCTTATGTTGGGTTTTACTTTATTAAAATAATTAAATTAGTTAAAATAAAGCATTAATGTGGTCATTATTTAAAATTTAAAAGTGTGTGCATTTAGAATAGATCGTAAAAAAAAATTTTTTTTTTCAAATGTTGAATCGCCTCTTAATAAAATCAGCCGCTTAATAAAATCAAAAGAGCATAAAACGAAAGTGATTTCAATAAACGGCGGGCACTGTATATCAAATAAATATAAATGTATCAAATAAATATAATAATATTAACGAATAAATTAATATAAAATTGGATATAAGAAATATTTCGAACATTCACCGAAGCGACTATGTGAATGTTGACATTCACCGGAGAATGCATATATATATATATATATATATATAAGTAAGTTCAAAATAGAGTAAAACAAACGAAAAGTATAGACGTATGTTAATGAAAAAAAAAACTGATTAAAAAAAGGATGAAATTTTTTTAAAAAACCGGAAATTAAAGATATAATCTTTTCATCAGCCCGCACGATTATATCCGCAATCTGTCAATATATAATCTGGCAATCTTGCTGCGAATATACTTTAAATCAATCTTGAAAAATTTCTCGTTCATGTAAGTACATTTGATTTTTCTACTCGCTTTAAAGATTTTGTTTAATACTGTTTTTTCCTTTTTATTTTATTTTATTTTGTTTTCTGTTTTTGAGTGTTATTTTTACTTATTGTGTTCTATTTTATTTGTTGTAATTTTTGTAAAAAAATTTTGAGTGCTCCTCACACTATTGTATTAATATATTTGGCTTTGGCTATATTGATACAATATCAGATAGCACTCTTTTTTGTGGATATAATAGTGTGGGCTGATCAAAAGATTATATCTTTTATTTTCCGGTTTTTTTAAAAAAAATTTCATCCTTTATTTTTTTTTTTTTTTTTTTTAATCAGTTTGTTGTTTGTTTTTTTTTTCATTAACATATGTCTATAATTTTCCTTTGTTTCATCTTAATTTTGAACTTATCTATTGAGTTCTGTTTACTTGCAGCTTATGCGCAATAATTGAAACTTATTGTTTTTCTTAACTTTCTTCGTGTTTTCTTGAATTTATTTATTTTGTTTTATATATAGTTGTTTGTCATTTTTTTAATTATTATTTTTCTTTCCCCCCCTCTTTTCATATGTCTATAATTTTCCTTTGTTTTTATCTTCATNTATATATATATATATATATATATATATATATAAGGTAAAGTTGAAAGACAAGGAATTTAGTCAATATGAAATATAATAAAGAAGCGAAAAGATATTTTATAAAAGTATTTAATGAAAAAAAATAAACACAGCGACATATATATTAAAGCGAAGCGTTCTATTTACGTATCTGAACGTTGCCACCTTTTTTTATATAAAAGTTAAACTTTTCTCTGCTGTAATCAAATTAAACTTATGCGAACCTTACATTCGACCCCGCTCAATGCTAAATGTAGATATTTACATTGAAGCGTAAACATTAAGGTTCTAGGACATATTTTGTCTAAGTCTTTCAGACGGGCATCGATTGCGTCGCAGATACCATTTATTCAATTAACTTTTTTCAATGTCGAATGCTAGAGGTGTTATAATTAAAATTTTTTAAACTTGCTTTCACTTGGAGAAAAATTTTTAACTCGTATTGATACTTTATTAATCTTTTAAGGATTTAAAAGTGCTTATATTTACTTTCAAGTGGTTTTATATGTGACATGTATTTTATCTGAAAATAAATCTAATTTTCACTCAATCTCGCTTAGCGGTTTTAAAAGTAATAAAATTGTGCTGTGCTTAACATTTTAAAATTAATGTTTAGGCCATCAAAATTTAGGCAAACAATTGAAAGTAATTTAAATATGATTTTAGCTACCATGTGTATATTTTAATGCCACAAATTGTACCGTGCCTATGCAAAATGAATCACGTGCCACAGGGTCTTCTATCGAAACTGATCGAAGAAATCATGAAACAATTTTGACAGGAGACAAAGAGAAGCAACATTATTATTAATATTCTTATCATGTACTTAATTATTTCAATAACTATGAGTAATCCTTAGGTCTACGTTAAGGTCATGAATTAAGTTAAATTAATAAAATCAACCAATTGAGATTCAATTTGAGTTTATTACGAGAAAAAAATCTTCTGGATTAATAATTATTACACAATAGTTGAGTTTTTACTTTGTGACGTAACTAAATTAACCGCTAATCGAGCTTAAAGCAAAAATGTATATATTTTTATCACAAATGCCATATTTTTGTCCTGAATATAAGCGAAAATCGGTTTTTAAATGTACAAAGATGTTTCCCTTTTCTTCTCAAATATACACAAAGCAAAGCTTGTTGTGAAAAAGGACCAGTTGAACATCTTTTCTTGAAACCTACATAATAAAATTAAAAAAACAAAAAAAAATCATGAAAGTTGTTTATCCGCTCGTGCCTGATGATAATCAAGGTAGGACTGTCGGTCGGAAAACAAGACATCTGGCTGAAAGGAAAAACTTAGACTGAACTGAAAATCACTCTTTTTCGAAACTAGCTCTGGGTGAACCAATTGTTGTTCATTGGTCTTACTCCCATTACGATATTCGTCCTCAGCGAATTACCATTCCTTAGGGATAGGCTCATATTCCTAAGGAAGTTTTCATCTAGAAAGGGAATTTAATTACATATCGCGATCCATCTTGTGACGAGCCTACTAAGCAAACACATAATAAAACAATAAAAGGATTTCAAGTTCAATTATAATTGCAATCAGTTTTAATTTCTGATATCTTAATTTTTTAGTCATTCACTCCTTGATCGCGAATTTTTAGGTATAACATAAGTTATGTAATTTAAAATTATTTCCCTTCAATGTTACGGTTTTTTGTTCACTTTCTTATGTACAGATACTGTATATAGTTAAGGGTAATATTTACGGAAAAGCACCGTTTTTCTGAAAAAAATGGCAATTACAATGTATGTCATTGATTAATATATTCACAATCATTGATTCTATATCAAATGAAGCAATGCTTCGAAATTGTAAAATTAAATAATGCTTCCAATTACATTTTGTAAGCATTACCTCATTTGAGGTTATGCTTAATATTACATTTTGAAAACACTGCCTTACTTGAAATTATGCTTCATACTACACAAAAAAAATAATAACAATTTGTTGGTACAAAATATAGTATTTTTATAAACTCTATTCTTTTTATAACTCGTTTGGCCTTTATGCTCTAAATATTTTTATACCCTTGCTCAATTTCTTATAATTCAATCAAAGAACTCATACATTTTCCTATTTTTAGAGTTTCATGTTTCGATAACTGACTGTGTTGCTTTCTTTTTTTTTTTAGGAATTCTTGCTCTTCATCAGAATTTTACATATCAGAAAATAATTTTTTACAAATTAAATCAGAAGGGAATATAAAAAATGTCCAGCTCAAATATGAATTTCTTTCCACTTGCTCCAACCGAACTTTTTCAGATAAATCTTTTGGCCATTTTTGTAATTCTGGTTATCCGGAAATTTTTTTCGGCTGCAATATTTCCTATTTCATTTATGTGCCTTTAGGTTATTCCATAGAATTGGAATTGAGTGTCTTAGGATTTTCTGATGGTGCCTTCTGTCTTAACAATTCACTCCAAATTTCAACAACGAGTGATCAAGTGCTATTGAATTTATGTGTCGATACTCTAAAAGAAAAAATAAATACGTACACATTACAAACAAAAAGCAATCATTTATACATCCGAGCAGACATTCTCACTGATTTAGCTCAAAAAGGTTTTTGTGCTACTTATAAAGCGCTTCCAAATGATGTTAGATTATTTAGTGATTGCCTTTTTGGGTGGACATCGGGACAAAAATTTTGTTATAAAGTTTATGATCAGAAACTAACATGGACAGAAGCTGCAAAAGCTTGCCAAGCAAGAAACGGTCATTTAGCTAGTATCACAGATAACAGCATTGCTCAACTCATCGATTCGATAATCAAATATGGGTAAGAACATTTTGATTATCTTAATTATTAAGACGAAAAATATATTTTCTTAATAATCCTCAGAACTTAATCACACTTGTTAATAATATCTCTCAATGTTAATAATAATAATTTCTAAAATCCACCAGATGAATGAATAAGGATTAATTGTATTCAGTTTTCTTCATGGTACTATAGAGGAAACTGAATACAATTAATCCTTATACATTACTGAGCAGAGCGCCATCTGTTGGATTTTAGAAATTATTATTATTAACAATGAGAAACATTATTAACAACACTGTCATTCTCTTAAGAGGACGCCATATCACGGGTATTTTGGAAATTATTATTATTAACAATGCGAAACATTATTAACAACACTGTCATTCTCTTAAGAGGGTGCCATACCACGGGAGGAAATCGTATTAAATTCTTTTAAACCTAAATTAGTAATTTCAAATTTACAATATTGAGAAAAGTAAGTTCTGGTAAACCACGAAGTTTTAAATGCAGAAAACATATTTACACATTATCAAAATACAAAAAAATTATTGCAGGATAACTTCTCCACTGCATAATCCTAAGTAATCCTGATATAATTTCTTTATATTTTTATATCTTGAAAAAAAAGCATTTAAAAACTTCATGACTAGGTTACCGAAACTCACTATTTCTATACTTTACATTTTAAATTACAGTAAATCCTCTCGGCAGTGACCACTCTCCGTTCTACAGTAAAATGGTCGATGATGGAATGGACACGATGGAAAATTCAGTGCCTTACAAAAGTAGTCGTAAATAAAGGTGACTACCACATAAAGATGGTCTTTCGGGGGAAGTTTCACTGTATTTCTGTAAGAGAAAGAAAATTTAATGTGAAAAGTTTCTCATACAAGTATAGCGTCCTCTTAAGGGCTATTCCCACTGCATGAGATTCATGCACTTCCGATAACCGTCGAGGGAGAACCTGATTGGTAAAGTAAATTCGTCTGCGAAAGCTCACCGATTTGATTATACTTCGCTCTGGTTGATTTTATTAAACCAACTGTTCATTTTGTCCTCCGCGTTGATGCTTCAAATTGTGGTTATTTTTAAATCATTGTTTTGTAGTTTTTATCAGAGCTGAAGAGTCGATTTCGACGAGAAAACTTTGCAGAAGTCGGAAAATTTTTCAACTCCGATTAGTTAAAAGTTAGGTACAGTGGGTTAAAAGAGGGAAAAAAGATTCAGATCTGATCAAAATTATATATAAATAAACAAAAATATTGCTGGAATGAATTTTATAATGATTATTTAAATTAGTACTTATCACAAACTTAAATAATCACATTTGAACGATTTTGAGCCCATGTTTAACCGAGCTATTGATAAAGCAGCAGAAAACCTTTGTAACTATTCAAAACTCGAGATTAACAAATGAATTATCTTTTAATTTAAAAATTCCAAAACCAAATTTATTTAGCTTAGTTACTAAAGTACATAAAAAAATTTATGATTGAATGTAATGTATCCTTTTTTAACAGTTTCCTAGTTCACGAAAATTCACTAATATTTTTGTCATAAGATGTTAAGATATGCTGTGCGGGTGTGCATATACGATTTTGATGTGTAGTTTTTTTTTCGGATAATGGTATGGTTCAAGTTCAATATTTTGAACAAATGCATTTTTTAAACTTTATTTATTCAACTGCTATGTTATAATACAAAATGCAATTTCAAACAAAGTTTATTATTTTAATTAATCGCACTTAAAAAAATAGCAATGTGAAATTTTAAATTAACTAATACTTAATAATAATATTAATTCTTTCCTGGGATTTGGTGGAAATTTTTACTGAATATGAGTCGGAGTCAAGCTCTCAATAAAATCTGGAATGGGAGTCGATCGTGCATTTCAATTATTGATTCCACAATTCAAGTTTTAAAAGTTAACAGTGCCATCTGCCGAAGAACTTTGCAACTAATTTTGAAATTTGGTTTGATGAAATCACTGTTAATTTTTATTCCGATTTTCTAACATCGGTCATTTCGGGGTCGAAAAAACATAGTATAAAAACAAAACTAGCACCAGAAAACTGCCGAAACTTTTTTGAAGATTTCTTATATTGCAAAATTTATACAGTCTATAATTATAAACAGCTGGATATTTATTTTTATAAGGAATAACATACATGATTGTTTCACACTGAAGTATGCTTTAATCTTAAACTAATCTCAAATAGATGAGCTTGTAAAATTTAATGAGATAATTTTTAAATTTTTCTAATTCAAAATGGTACCAAGACTCATAACTGTTTACACAGTTGTACAAATTTTATAATTAAATAAGTAATACAATACCTAAAAACATTGTTTGAGATATGACGAAGTAAATTGAAAATAGAAAATTTTCTATGAAGTTATAGGAGAGGGGGAGAGACTGTTCTCATAAATTACAATGTAATGTGTTCAATAATGGTTGCTTTTATTATACATATTTAGAATCCTTAATTATAATTGAATAATAAATGTGCTATATTAGGGGGGCTTTCCGAGCTGGGAAATAATGAAAATGCTACCAATATCTTATTAATAGTAAAGAAGAAGGAAATAAACTATGAAAACCTGCTTGATTGCCGGAAGAAACAAAGAAGTGTTGAGTTGTAGTTTATTTACGTCGCACTAGAGCTGCACAATGGGCAGCTCTAGTGCGACGAATATAATCATGACTACAATATGATTATGACTATTAGAAACACATTTCCATTCTAACTGTGTTCAGCAGTTCTTCTTACATGTAGTTTCTAAACATTGCGCAAGCTCATGAAAAGAGATCGGATGCAGTAAGAACTGGTACGAAGTTTCAACAAGCAATCAAACTGGTTTTGATATTCTCAGTTCCTCTAATAATCTGGCAGATTTCATAGTGGGTTTTTTCTTTTTCTCTAAAATATGTATTTGCAATTTAAAATATATATATTTCACTTTTAATTTCATTTTTGACTAGTTTTCAAAAGTTATATATTAAGGGTGGTGATTACGGGTTACCCTACATAAAATCTAAGTATGAGGCTTTAGTTTAAGATCAATATTTATCATTTTACTGGCGCAAAAATAAATCAACTTTTATTTTTCAGACCCTTGTTTGAAAAAAACAGAGCATTTTGGATTGGGGCCAATGACCTGAGATATGAAAATTGCTACGAATGGGCTGACGGACAAGAATTTGATTTTATATGTAAGTTATGCATATGTTTATTGTTGATGTCTCGCAATTTTTATGCCATTCGTTGTTTCCAAATCATGATAGTGTCTTACTAGCAGAATTTATGGCCTAGTGGAAAATTGCCAAGCAAGCAAAATTCAAGAGTGATATTTTCATTTACATGAAAGTTTATTAAGCAAGAAAAATAAATATTTGAGCAACAACTTCATAATCAATGGAAATTATAATCAACAAATGAACGCTGCCTATCAACTCCTCTTAATATAATTTTGAATAAACATTTATCTTGCTCCTTTTGTTTGTATAAAAGCATGCATTAAAAAACCAATCAGACAATGACAGAAAGAAATACCGTAGAAACCGCTAGATAAGCTTTAAATTAAAGAAATAATCAAAATCGAAAAAAAAGAGAAAAAACATCTCGTTTATTCAAAATAAACTTAAACCATTCTTTCTGAACCACTTTCGCCTTTCTCCCTGTTACGGAGCCATTCTCACTGCATGTGATTCACGCACTTCCGATCACCAATCGAGAATGAGAATCTGATTGGTGAAATACATTTTCCCGTGAAAAACTCACCTATCAGGTTTCCTTTTTATCTCGATGGCTATCGGAGGTACGTGAATCCCATACAGAGTGCACGGTCTAATTTAACATCTTAATATGAAGTTTTATCCTTGATGGATTGAATCCAGACTATAAACCTTGGATTAAGAAATAAAAGCTAATATGAAACACTGTTAATATTATTGAAATGCTAAAAAGTCTACTTCAGATAAGCAATTTAGATATTTTATCATAATCTAATAGAATTCTTATGAAAATAATCACTTTTTAATCCTTTTTATTTCAGTTCAAGTGGAATTTTTATTATAATTTAGGGAATTAAAATTTTTAAAATTCATTGATCATTGTAAAAGTATACAATAAAAGATGATAAATAAAATAAGTTTGTATTATTTGGAATTTTGTGACTCTTTTGATTCGCACAACAAATATCCAGAAAACAAAAATAACAACAAGATATTTTAAAACTTTCCTGGTTAAATTTCTCCCATCAGAAGATTACAAAACAACAAGAGATCCTCTAATTCCTACCTATAGAAGTGGATTGCTCCTTATATGTTACAAGTGGGGAAGGGTACGGAATCTATGTCAGCATTTTACCTGAAACAGTAACGGAAGACAGAAATAAAACAGACAGAATCGTATATAAAGCATTACTTTTCTTGAAACAAAATGCATTTAAAAGAATTTAGACATTTCGAGTTTGACACACTTTGAATTATTTTTAATATTATTATATATATTTCCTTTAATTTTGAGTAGTTGGAAAATATTTTAAAATTTCCCGAAGTTGGGTAGGAGTTTTACGCAATTAATATTAGAAAAAAATGTCAGTATAGGAAATACTGGGCAATTGAACTTGTTCAGTGTAAGGAACACCAGACAAGTATATACAGGGAATTACTTTAAAGTCATCAATGTTGGAAATACCAGGCAATAAAATTTTGCCTTAAATATCAGTGATGGGAAAATGATGCATTTCGAAGCTTTGAAGACCAGCAAAGGAAAAAAAAACAATGATCCACTCCCCATAAGGAAGTTTGAAATTATAAAGGAGCAGCATTGCACGCTCGTTATTTTGTAATCTTGCCACCCGTACATTTATTTTGAAGAGACTTTAGAAATTAAAGTATCTCTTTTGTATAAGATGTTGAGACTCTATTTACTGTCAGCTTTAACTAATTAGCTCATTTAAAGTCAACCTCAATAGAACTGTTAAGATTAAGTAAAAATACATGAAATTCCGGTCATTTGATCTCTGGTGTAAGCTTCAATTTCTGATAAATAAAATTCTACTCATATTTGTTCATTTTCTTCCATTTTGAACCATCGCCTTAAATAAAAATGGAGCAAAGTTGCATTGTAGGAAAACCGACCAGGTGGCCGAATGGTTAGCGTGCCTGACTGCGGAGCCGATGGTTGCGGGTTCGAATCCAGCTCAGGGCATGGATGTTTTTTTTCTCTCTCTCTCTGTCCTATGTCCTTTCTCCTTTTTGTGTGTGATTGTGTGAATGTGACCCGCCCTATAAACGGGTTTGTGGTTGTGTGACGTGGGAGACGCTGCTCCACCGCCGTGGCTTCGCCACAGGTGTCCACTGGGTAACGAGAAGAGAGTAGCAGTCCTGGCATATGAGGCCAATGGGACAATATATCCCAAGTGCCCGCCATTTAAAAAAAAAAAAAAAAAAAAAAAAAAAAAAAAAAAAAAAAAACATTGTAAGAAAAATTCAGTTTTTCAACAAAAAAAAGTATTGAACGTTACCATTTTTTTAATTATTTAAAAAATAGTACTCATCATGTATTGTTTGTTATAAAAAAAATCTATCTAAAGTTCCGATTATTTGTGTCTATTATTATTATTATTATCCAAATGTTTAAAAAACCATTTAAGCATTTGAAAGGCTTATCGGTTTTAAGTGATAGCAATCTTTTTCAGCAATATAGCTAGATTATACTTTAGGTTTCAGGTGCTGTAGCTTTTTCTATTAGATTTGTACTTCACATAACTGTTCTACAATGACATTATCTGGATGTTGCATTAACATTATTTAATAATTGTTTTTAGATTGGTTTCCTGGGTGGGAAAAATACGGATGGTATGGTTTGCAACCGAGTGATGATGGGTTATCTCATCAGAATTGTGTTGAACTTCGAAATCTTTTTAAATATCCAAGTAAAGGAGAAGGAAGGACTGAACGCTTTTATTGGAATGATAGAGATTGCTTAGTGGAAAATCCTTTTATTTGCCAACGATTAAAACCGGGAGGTAATAGCTTTTTTAATAAATGTAATTAATAATTCTTAATATATGTTTCGCTGATATTCAACAATTTTAAGATGCATTTGAAATATCCCTAAAAATATTATTTCTAAACCTCTTGGAAGACAATTTTTACGCTATAAAACTAGTATAATCTAGATTCATAAGGGAAGGAGCTAGATTTATTTTGTTCAAATGAGCATTAACAAGCAGTCCATAAAGAATTGGCAGCTCTAGCGGCATTAAGACATTTCCCGTCATGAATTGCGATTTGTCCTACCTTCAATTACAGTTTTTGTATCACCTTGAAGTTTATGTTGAGGAACTAATTTTTGTTTTGTTTAACACTTTACATCTATGTCTTTAAAGACTGTTGGCACTTTTGAGTAAAATAATTCATGTTTTTTTGTTATTATTATTCACATGTCTGTAGTTTACCTAATAACTGCTTACTTCCTCCGTTTTTACCAAGCATTTTATAGTTAGGCTAACCACATATCCAGAATTATCTCGGACAAACTTAGTTTTTCAGTGGTGTGCGAGGTAATGTCCTGGAGTGCAAAAATGTCTAGGGTTTAAAAATTTAATGTTTGGCGAGGATTTATTGATTAGTTTTATATATTCAGCAACACTTTTTTTAAGCCCTAGATAAATAAAGTTACATAAGTGTTAACTAATCATTCGTCACAAAGACTATGAATTAAAAACATGCTTCCTTCTTTTACGTCAAACAAAAAATTTTGCTTAAAAGAAATTGTTAAATATTTATTATAATATAAATCAATAATAAAATTTAACATCTTTAAAGGAATCAAAGTTTTAAATCTCTAATTCCCAAAACTGACAAAAGTTTATAAGATGAATGTTAAGACTATCAGACGAATATTAAATATTCAAATACATCTTTCAGCTGACCTTCAAATTAGCGTTGTCATACATTGAAGAAATAGTGGCTACCAGTCTCGTCACACTTTTTTTCTTTATCATTTGAGAAACGCTGAGTGCGCAAAAAATCAAACTCCTTAATAACTTTTTATTTAATCGGATATCCACGTACTAGGACTTATTTTAAGTGGTGCGTAGTCCTAACCTTAAATATGCTAATTCATTGGTGCAGATGATGTTTTAAGTTACGAAATGAGACTTAAAAACGTACTTTTTTCTGAATAAACATTCCTTTTTATTATCAACGGATTAAGATTTTTGATCCCCATTAGAAGCCGCCATTATCTCTGAAATTAGATCCCCATAGTGAAGGCTGTTTTTCGAAAGCTCCATCGTCGTATGAAATTACTTTTTTTTCGAATAATATACTACTTTCATAACTGCTCCCAGTTTGCAACAGTTACTCATGATTGTTAGGTCAAGTTTAGCCTATCTTTAGTCCAGGACTAAAGAGAGAATAGAAGGGCTGGTTCACTCTCCTTTGAAGAAAATCTCGCCGATCCACACGTAAGATTTTCGCATGTGACGTCACGGTGGTGCAAAGCTTGAACTTTTACTTCAAGAACGGAGCGTTGGGACTAACCAACTTTGAATAATATTGGAGCATTCCTCTTTGAGACGTATTGCAAGACATTCGTTGTTTTCCATAATGATTTTCTTCGGTTTTTTAAAGTGAATTACAAAAATTCAAAATTATTAACGAAATGCCAGTTTGTGCGATTACAACTCGCAAAGCTTCTGATAGAAACACAAAAGAAAAATATGTAATTTTCCATGTGTTCCCTAAAGTAAATGAACAACTATGTAAAAAATGGCTTCAACGTTGCAAATGAAATGATCCAGTTAATATAAAATATGCACGAATATGCAGTAAGCATTTCTTGGAAGAAGGTTATGAAGATATGAGAAATCGTTTGCTTGGATTGCCGATTGGAATGATTTTAAAACCTTTTGCAATACCGAGAATAAATTTGCCTTTTTCTTCTTTACAAACAATTTCTTCTTGTCAAGAAAGATTGAATAAACGCAAAGTGTTGGTTCGTGCATTGGACAAATTAAAAACTCTAAGCCCAAAGAAAAGCAATTTAAATACTATGAATAAAATTTTTTTAAGTACAACAAATTGTGACAAATGCTTTAAATTAGAAATAGAAATTAAAGTACTCAAAAAGAGAATTGAAACCTTATAAAAGGATTTAAAAAATAAAAATAATGAAGAAATGAAGTTTTTAAAAAAACATATCAATTCAGGGTATGAAACGGTGGAACGCATCCAGAAAAAAAAATTCTGAAACGGAAATTATGAGCAAAGAAGGGAATTGTTGAAATAGGAACAAGCTTTTAAGAAAATGCATAATTTGAAAACAGTGTAAAAAAAAAAGTTTTTACAAGAGGTCAAATACAATCTTTTATCAAGGGTACTTCAAATGTCAGGTGGACAACTGAGGACATTTCACAACGTATTATTATACGTTCTCTTTCCTCAAAAGCATATGATTTTTGGAAATTTAAAATTGACCTACCTCTACCAAGTGCTAGTACGTTAAAGCGATGGTGCGCAAAATCATCTTGTGCTCCAGACTTTAAATTTGATTAAAAATTGTGCCGAAAGTTTATGTAGATTAAAAAAAATATGTGTGTAAAAAAATGAAATATATAAGTATCGATATATACTTAAATTTGCTTTAAAAATAAAAGTTAAAACTGAAAATTTAAAAAAAAAAGTATTTATAGCGTCTTTTACGGCAATTAGTAAAATTTTTTTATTAGTTTAAAATGGTATTTATTTTAATATTATGGTCAAAAAACTTTTTAAATAAGCTTTTGAGCTGAAATAGTGTGTTTTTAGTGTAAAGTTTAAAGGCTAACATCAAGAAAAAAATCTAACTTATTTTTACAGAGAAAATGATGCAAAATTTTCATAATATCTTCGCTTGCGATCTGATCTCCGAAATCTGTTTGCGGTGTTACGTCATGAGGAGAGAAATCGTAGTTTCAGCTCTAACTAGCCATTCTCTTTTCTTTAACCTTGTCTTTAGCCAGCGCTTTATTCTTATTCTGAAAATGGTACAACTCGTCAATATATAGAAAAGTCACAGTTTAGAGAAAATGAAAAGTGTTTGTGGTCTAATTTTTTATATTTAAAAACATATTCCAATACCGCATTTTCTTGGTTCACGAAAATAAGCAAAAACTACGAATAAGGCAATTATGATCATTTTTGTCTATGGAAAAATGTCACCAAATTGGTGATTTTTAAAAAAGTTTAATCACTTTAAAAATATTTAAATTTTTTGTCCCTTCTTTACGTCCAGATAATTTTTTACATCAGGATGGCATATACAGATAAAAATTATGAATTTAAATTTGCTTCTAGTGTAAGGCACTTAAACTGTGGTTCTTTTTATTTTCCTTGATGAACGAGCTTCGTAAAACCACGTTAGGACAGGAGAGCTGCCGAAAGCTTGGACCTGTTAATGTTAATTTCTCTTTTTGCGTAACTTGTAACATTTCGGAAACTAATAAAATAAGTCAAAAAATTTGGCAGAGAGTTAAACCTTGTTTAGCTAATGATCGTAACATATAAAAAAAAATTTTTTTTAATTATTTATTACTGTTTTCGAATAGTGAGAATTTTTTAATGAAAAATTATACATATTTTCCCACCAATTCAATTTATGTAACTTTAAATGATAAAATCTAAAATTTGAAGGGAATTGGCCAAATAAGTCTTGAGAAAGAACTTCAAATAACGATTTCTTTGACATGGCGAAATACACAAAATTTGAAACTAATATAAAGGGGTCTAAACTTTCGACGTCTTTCTTGCCTAAACTATTTAAATCTGTTTTTTTTTTTTTTCATATTGCAATTATCTACACTCCTACTCCATATTATAAAGGTCAAGAATTCGAATTTGTAGAAAAAGTTTATGTTTATATGTTATGTCAAAGAAAGTGCATTTTTGTGGCTGATCATGTAACTTAAAAAGTAGCTTCTGTACAAATTAATTAGCATATTTAAGCTTAAGTCCTCAACCCATTAAGATTGAGTCTTAATACTTGAAAATTAGATCATTACGTCAAAAGTTATTAATGTAATTTTTGTGCTTTGTGCATTGTAAAACACGAAATTAACATAACTCGAAACTTGGTTGTCTGAAATTTTGAAAAAGTAACTACGGAAGAGAAACAATTTCGAAGTAGTTTCAAATAATAGTTGAGACTGTACTTGAAAATATTTTTTTTAACTATGTGTAACTAGATAATCTGTAAAACTATGGTATTTTGACTGTGATTCCAGCAAATTTGGTTTGTGGAGAATTATAGACTTTCACTATCTGCTAAATGTTAAAAGTTAAAGATGCTAAAACTTTCTAGTTATGAATTTTGTGATGTAATGAAAGCCAATCAACTATTTGTGAAGCAATCGTGTCTGAGTAAATATAGTTTAATGTTACAATTCAAGCATTTAAGTAAATTCAAAAATATATCCTGGATTAAACACACAAAAAAGTAAGCTGATTAATGGAAATTATTTAACGTGTAAAAAATAGCATTCTTCTGAAATTATCTAAGTTGATAAGTTCCAACAATTAAAAAGTAATAATTTCAGAATTGTAAAAAGTTTTTAATTTATTCTTTTATTTTAGTTAAATTGGAGACTGTATCTTTACCTGAATGCAACAAAACAATCAATCTTACCTGGGAACACCCACGTGATATTCTAACATCTCCTTCTTTTCCTCATAATTATCCTAATAATATTGAATGCCATTATTATGTATCAGCACCCGTTGGACAAAGGATTACTCTTTCTTTTTCTGATTTTGTCTTAGAAAAAAGTGAAAGGTAAGATTTTATTAAAAGTGCGTTCTTCACATAAAGTATTAACCAAAAAAATTTTTTTCAAAAAAAAAAAATACATTTTTTCAGAACATCTTTAAAGTAGTCTCCATGATCACCTTTCCACCAACTCTTCCCTTAAAAGGGACTCCATGACAGACCGACCAACTGTTCCCTTAATCTAACCCTTTAACTCTCGTTCACTCTCCTGCACTTTTTTCAAAAAGATTATATTTATTTCAATTTTGAAACTTATTTTAGCAAAACAAGACATTTGTATTCATTAAAAATATGAATGTTAATACTTTGTTTTGAAGTGATGCATTTTTTAAAAGTTTGTTAATCAAACTAAAAATCATCAATTCTGCTTAACCATTAATTCTCAATCTTTTTTTTTCAAAAAAGCACTTTTTACATTATTTCAAAGAGTTGTGTAACATACGTTCACTAGGTATTCACTGAAACACATATACGTTTGATCATAATACAGCATACAGGTAGCATTTTTTCTCTACTGAATGAACTCTTTTCCTATAATTTCCAGAACATGAACATACCGAGTGCCCTATATATACAGTGGTGGCCAAAAGTGTGGACACTTTTTGAAAGTTTCATGTTTTTCAACTTTGTGTTCCTGTAGAATATATTAATTTTCACTTAAATACAAAAGTTTATATGTCAAATTGAAGGTAATTTAATGTGAAATTTAATAACAGGAACAGAATTAAAATATCTGTATTACAAAAAAAGTTATGTCTATTTTAGTAGAACAAACAAACATAAATCGTTTTGAATAAAGACGTGTCTTGTAATAAAAGCGTACTAGCCAATCACAAACACTGTTCTTAGGACCAATCAAATGTCTGTAACTACAGTTTAGGTTATTTGGATGGCAAAAGAGTTATCGTTGTGGAAATATTTTGCGGAATGATGCATACTAGTACAATTAAATACATTTAATAGAGTTTTTTAATTTCAAAGTCCTTTCCTTTAATTAAACTAATTTTAAACAATGTCATCAACAAGAAGAACTAATTGGACATCTACAAAAAGAAGCCGAATTGTCATATTGAGAGAAAATGGCATCTCTTATGCTGAAATTGCAAGGCAAGTTAGTGGTTCAGTGACTTGTTCTGGTGTACGAAAGTTCTGTTTACGTAATGAAAAAACGAAATCAGTAGAAAATGAAGCCAAATCAGGCCGAAAAAAATGCACAAGTGCTACCGCCGATAGAAAAATTAAACGGCTATGCCTTCAAGATAGAAAAACTTCATCAGATACCATTAGATGTGAAATGAATGCAGCGGGTATTACAGTAAGTTCAAGAACAATAAGAAGAGGGTTATCAGGATTTGGACTACAAGCTACAATTCCAAGGAAAAACCATATTTAAATCAAAAGCAAAGCGAAAAACGAGTTAAGTGGGCAAAAGAACACATTAAATGGTCAGAAAATCAATGGAAGCAAGTAATCTGGAGCGATGAGAGTAAAATATCGTTCTTTGGTAGTTGAAGCACTTCATCCTGATTGCATTGAAGCAACTACAAAAAACCCAGCAAATGTTATGATTTGGGCATGTATGTCTGCAGAAGGTGTGGACCGAATTCAAGTGATTCTTGGCATCCTGTATGCCAAAAAATACATCGAAACTGTCCGGAAACCAAAATTGATACCTTCCATCCGGGATCTCTTCACCAACAACGCACCATTTATTTTTCAGCAAGATTCAGCTCCATGCCACACAGCAAAAGTATGCAAAGCATGGTTTCAAAGTAAAGGTATAGATATATTACCATGGCGAAGAAAAAGTCCTGATCTCAATCCAATTAAAAATTTGTGGCGACGTTTGAAAATTCTTGCACGAAAAAAACGTCCATCCAATAAAAGACAACTTATTGAAGCTATAATTGATTCTTGGCACCATGTGATAACGAAAGATGAACTTCAAACAGTCGTTCATTCAATGAAAAGAAGCTGGGAAGCTGTCTTAAAAAATAAGGGTTATCCTACTAAGTATTGATTGTGTAAGTATCACTTTAAAAAAATGCAAATCTAAGATAGATCTTACTATTAGTTGCACAACTTTTTTTGTAATACAGATATTGTAATACTGTATTCATTATTAAATTCTACAATAAATTACCTTCAATTTGATATATAAACCTTTGTGTTTAAGTGAAAATTAATATATTCTACAAGCACACAAAGTTGAAAAACATATACATATATATATATATATATATATANATATATATATATATATATATATATATATGCGTGAATGTAAGATGCGATACGGTCAGGCCTTGAAGCATACAAGACCATTAGGATGCATCTCGCTCCACAGTTGCTTTAAAAATCCCAAACTGACTAAACTCAGAGGCTGTCCAACTTGCCGTCCCAAGTGGTCCCAGTTATGTTCGTTTGATGACAAACCTGAGGATCGGGCAGGCCAGGGGATCGGGCAGGCAATATGGTGAAGGCATTCCTGTGGTACCCTTTCTGTGTTTGGCCGAGCATTGAGAAATGGCTACTAAACCTTTTGAATATTTGGCTCCTGGGAGCTCTGACACGTTGCTGCAGGACACACAAGTGGCCGGATGTCACAAACGCATCACTGGTCTGCCACGGTGCTTTGGATCATTATTAGAGGTGATTATGTGTCGTATGTGATTACACCCCATACCATATTCTGAATCCTGAAATTACCTGTATCTCTCAATAATAGTAAAATAATAAATAAACAATAAATTAGGAATCCTGGAGGAAGATAGGGTCAGACATTGGGAGTAGCTCTGGTGGCGACCTTGCAGTTGCTGGCCCGTGGTTGAGGACTCGATCATAGGGGGAAGCGTGGTAGGTCACTGTTGTATCTGTCTGTTTTCCAGGCCACAGTATTTTTCTGATAGATGCCCCCACCGAGGACATAAATTCAGAGCTGTGTGCCGGCGTCCATGTCCATGGCACCTCATACCATCGCACAAGCTGTAGAAACGGTAGAGCAGGATTGATGCTTTCACCACGTAACAATACACTTTCGTACTTGATGGTCCTCACCGCCAAATTAAATCTGGAATTATAACTAAAGACGACCTGCTTCTATTCGGTTGCAGTCCTATCCCGTTGAGAGCGACAGCACATCACGCGGAGGCAAAGGTGGATAGGTGTCAATCCTGTCTACGCTGTACAGACGCCCACTGTTTCTACAGCTTGTATAATGATATGGGGTGCCATCATATGCGACACACACTCAAACCTAATATTGATCCACAGCGCCATGACAAGTCCAGCGGTACGTTCGTGACATCCTTCAGTCACATATGTTGCTATTTATGGCAAGGCACTCAGGAACCATTTTTCTACAAGCAATCCACGACCGCACACACAGCAAGGGTGTCACAAAAATGCCACCGTTTTATTACTTCCCTTCCTTGGCCTTCTTGATCCCTAAATTTGCCACTAAACGAGCATATATAGGCTAAACGAACATAAGTTCAAAAGTTATTCAGACACTTTATTTTTCTTCATGAGGTATACCATTTGAGAAGTTCTTTTGAAATTAAACTTTTTTGTTCTTATTATTGCCCTTGATCTTAAATTTAAAGTGGCGTTTAAGGTGAAAGTTATACCTTAATCGAATGAAAATATGAAAAAGTGTATATCTAAAATTCATTACTTTTAAGCCTACATTAAAAGACCAAAATTTCTAACAAAAAATTCATATTTTTCTTTCTAGTATTATTATTGAGCAGCAAAACTGTATCTATAGTTTGTTTAAAAATCAAAGTAATTGATTGATTCTTTCAGTTGTGAATATGATGTCTTTCTTATAATGGAAGGCAACCAGAAATTACAACGTTGTGGCGACTGGGAAAAGAGAATCAAACTTCTGACGTACATTTCTGTTGGGCATATATTACGTATGAGTTTTTCATCTGATTTTTCACACTCTTTTAAAGGATTCAGAGTTGAGATTTCCCTCTATGAAGGTAATTTTTATGATATAAGAACTAAATACCATATTTCTCTTAAGTTTCATCAGCAACAATAGCTCATATAAAGGTGAGATACAACAAAGTTCATAGTAAAATAATAATAAACATACAATTGTATTATCAATAATAATGACAATAATCGATTTGATTGACTTTTATTGTTATAATAGTTCTTGCTCAATCTTTTAAAAAACTTCAACAAAAATTTTGCAGTTCTCAAAATTTAAAAACGGAAGAAGAAAAATTTTAGAAAATGTTTCTTTAAATGATGATTTTTATTTTATTTCAAATTTAGTGAATCAGCTGTGCGAAGTAACCCTCAATAACGTTTAAGCTAATAATCGGATTTCTATATATATTAACTTGCATTTGTTATTGCTCATAAGATAGTGCATTCGAAATTTTTTATGTACGAGAAAAAATCACATTATCTATGAATAAAGTATATATTTTTTTTCAATGATCTCAAATTTTTGTCCCTTAAAATTCTCTCAATATAGATAAGCCCTAATAGTCTAGTCAGGAAATCAGTCAAAAACTTAACTTAATATTTAAACTTCTGTAAGTTTTGCTACATTAAAGTCGAAGGAATTCAGGCCATTTTTAGCACAACTATAAAACTCGTTCATCAAAAACTAAGTAAAATGTTTTTCTTTTTTCTAATTATTTATCTTTTTTATTTAATTGAAAAATTATCGAAAAAAGTTTAAAGTCGTAGGCACACAATTTTTTCATTATTTTGAGTGTGGAATGACCAAGATGTTAATTAATTATAACTTTCTTCCTCACCTACTAAGAGAAATTCTTTAGTTCTTCATACAAAACTATCTTAACCGTATAAAACTATTTTCACCATTTTTTCTAAAGGGTTTTTTATTTTCAACGGCTGATTTTCTTTTTTTAATATTATTAAAATATTATTCTTTCATATACATTAAAATTTCATTCTGTTATTTTATCGACAAAATTTCAAAACTAGTAACTTCTTATTACTTTTGGTACAGCAACTCAGTAAGTTGTATGGATTGGATATTATTTGCGCTTTTAGGGAGGAAGGCAGGGAAAAAGGACGATATAATATAGATCGGTTAATGTAACAAAAAATGTACTTCTACTTTAAAACGTATGGTAATAAATATTTTTAATGAAAATAATGCTAAACAATTACATTATTATTATACAAATGTTACTTTAAATGACCGAAATTGGTAGTTGTTGACTTCCATCGGTGAATGTCGCGACAATCACATAGTCACTTTGGTAAATGTCCGAAATATATACTAGGTCTAGTTAAGTGCCACTGCCCGGTATGTCCTACATCAGTGTTTTTTAAGGTCAAGTGCAACTGCCCACTATGAATTCAACCGGTACTCCGAACACTGATGTTTTTTCTAATTTATCCTCAGCAGAAATTAAATATCGAATTAGTAATACAATATCAACGAATAAATGAATATCAAATCGAATATAATAAATATTTCGGAATTGCAGACACTCACCAAAGCGACTATGTGATTGCTGATATTCACCAGTGAGTGTCGACATTCTCTTGATTTTGGTCATATATATACACGGTGACCCAATAAGTTCTGATACACTTCCAAATTTTTATTACAATAGTACTAACTATATCATACAGAAAAGTTTTGCCGAAAATTAAAGTACCGATCCTTGAGGTTTTTTTTTTTTTTTTTTTTTTTTTTTTTNTTTTTTTTTTTTTTTTTTTTTTTTTTTTTTTTTTTTTTTTTTTTTTTTTACAATAAAGGCTTTGGAACAATAAGATCTTTAACTTTCTTAACGAGCTTAAGTCTCTTTTCAAATCTATCACATGTGGTGCGCAAGTCTTCCATTAATATTTCCTGGCATATCTTTCGAATTACACGTTTGATTTTGTTAAAATTGGTGATTTTATAATTATTCAGTTGAGAGATCATTTATGATTAAGCAAAATAATCAAGCGGGTTCAGAGCAGGGATGTTGGGTTCCATTCGTCCCCGGACAGATAAATGTTTGCTGCACCACTCCTGAATAACACGCACTGTATGAGAAGGAGCACTATCTTGTTAAAGGCAGAAACATTCTGCCCCATACATACTCTGGGCACTTGAGAGTAAAATATTTCAAAACCCTCAGTTTTATGATATTGAGTTTTGCTTTTTACTCTCTTTTCAATGACAACTTAGGGGAGTTAGCCTCTTTTTTTTCTGAAATAGCCCTTTAAATTTTCATAACGCGGAACCTAATGCTACCTCACAGGGATGTTATCAATCGAAGCCGACGATATTCTATCATTTTGGGGGTGGAGACTTAGCTGTAAACTTAGCGGTAAATATCTCGTCTGAAATTACAAACTCATCCTCAGCGAGCCATACAAGACTCTGAAAGTTAGTGAATTTTATTTCCTCTTCAAGCCTTGCACCAAAAGTCTTTTCTCGAAATGTTGAGCATTGATCCTCTCAATATTTTGAGCTGATCGGTTAGTTCTCTAGTAGATCTTTGTCCGTTTTGACGTATCCTTTTCCTGACCTTTTTCACAGTATTTTCTTGTCCGAATACACCACGGTCTGCCAGATCTTTTAATGTCATAGACCGAGGACAGCTCATTATGCTTTATGATAGCTCTGTAAATAAATCTGCACCCCAGAGATTCCAACTCTCTGAGAGTTCTGCTCAGCTGCTCTCCTTTCATGAATTTATTTACCACAATTTCTCGAAATTTCTTCATTCTACATAGGTGAAAAAATTATGACTGATACAACATTTAAACTTGCAATAGCTCACCTTACAATAAATTGTCTAAAAAGAATTGGGACTACAATTGCAAATATAAAATTTTTTTCCCGTGCTTTAAAATTTTTTTAAGAACCTATTGGTAACTTAAAAGTGCATGAAAACAACCCATTTTTAATAAAAACAAAAGTAAACACTTATTTATACATCGGACATTTAAAAAAGCGCAACAATGAAAACTAAAAAGCACGAACGAAAAAAAGTCCGATATGTCTTAATGCACGATTCCTCAATATGAAAACCGCCGCGCATTTTATCGATTCCGCATTATTGAAACAGAGAAACGAAAAAAAAATTGAGCAAAAGATATTTTACAACACAGATGGTAATAAAACAAAGTTTAATAGCAAAAAAATTACACTTATTTAAATCATTACTTTCCTTAGGAAATGACAAGAAAAATAATTATTTTCTGATAATGACCAGTGATTTCTCGATCATTGCTGTTCCCTGAAAACAATAAACTTCTCATGTATCATGATATGAGATCCTGATACGTCATATTATGACACTTCAAGTATCATGACATCAGTATAATTTTTGTTTCTTAAATTTCAACGACTTCTTAAAAGAACTAACATTAAGAGAAATTATGTATCCGTAAAATAATTTTTATAATTATTGCTTTTTTTAAAGTAAACTATCCTTATGCGTAAAGGACTACTATTAAATAAAATTTAAAAGATCTATACAATGATAAGCCACTGTTTTTTGAAAGGTGAAATTTTCGCATAAAACTGTTACTTTATATTGATTATAGATTAGTAGTTTACAACTTTCTACTCAATAATATTACAATATGCAGAAACCTAAATGGAAATTACCTTATCAAAATGCTCTTGTTTGAACACAAATATGGTTTACAAAATTATATCAACTTGTCTAAAATAATCATTGTTTTCAAAGCATTAAAATTAATATTTATTTACAGACGTTTCCAAACAAAATACTTTGTGCGACAATGAGATGTTCCAATTAAAAAATGAGAGATGTTATTTGGTAGTCAATTATCCAGAAACAAGTTGGATGACAGCTCGCCAGATATGTTCAGAAGCTAAAGCCAAACTAGCTGTTGTTGAAACAGAGGAAGAAGTAACAATTCTTGATAACTTGGTTCGAAGCACTTATGGATATATGTCCGGAGTTGTTTATTGGGTTGGTGCCTATATCACAAGCAATAATACATGGATATGGATTGATGGAAGAACAATCAACTTAAAACGTGAGTCAATTGTTCACGGAATTCTGGTTAACAAAACCATAGTATACGATATTTAAAGCATTCAATTAGTAATTTTCCCCTTGATATAGTAACAGTTTACCGGAAATAACGTTTTTAAAATTATAATTCTTGTTACTGTACATTTAGTAAAAAATAAAAAAACTGATGAGCAAATTTTACCAAATAAATTGTTTCCAAGCCGTACTCTAAGTTATTACGAGAAATTACCAAATTTTAAGACATATAACAAATATTATCAGATAATGTAAAACAATATTTTATTAATAATTTTATCTTATTTTATTATTAATTTTACGGGATGTGTTGTGTGAGGCTGAAGTCGTATTCTTGGCCATAGATGGCGCCACGGAAAAAACAAGAAACTTACGGCTACCTTAAAAATTCGCCTAATTTCAATCGGGCTTACTGATTAGCAAGTGGCATAAGTAACAACATTATTAATTTCACAAAAATCATTATCAAAGCACTTCGGTAAAAATTACCAAGCATTTTGGTGTTCCCATAGAATCAGAAACACGGTAATTTTTGCCAAATTTTTGTTGCTTTGGCCATACTTTTTTCACTTTTTCACAAAGTTTTAAACTAACTGAATTCGTGCTCTTCGTATAGACTAACAAAAAACTAAATAATTAATAATTAGGTATTCATCAACACAAAGAAATCATTCACGAAACTGAAAAGCATATGCCGATACAATTAATAAAGGAATAAAAATTCCAATTTTTTATTTTATTGTTATTTGTTGCCCTTCCTTTACGTTATCATTAAATTAAACAAAGCATGCAGACCAGGATAGCCTTGTTGGTAGGGCGCTGGGCCCATGTCTGAGATTACTTGATATAAAGAATGAAAAATAATTAAAGAACTTGTAATAAGCTCTTTTATTTTCAATAAATGAAGCTGTAAGCTAGTAAACTAGCAAACTAATAAACTAGCAAACATCACTGATATTATCTTTTAAATATTTGAAGACAGAATCGTCTCCAGTTTAATTTACAGTTATGGCTAATGCTATGTCAACGAGAAAAATTTGGTCTGAAACGTCTTTTCCGAACGGATTAGTTGAAATTTTGAATGGTTTTTCAGGGTTGTGGAAAGGGGTTAAAATTCCCGTTTCACTTGCTACTCAAATTTCAAGTCCAAATCACAAATGGTTCTAAAGTTATAAGAAAGACGCACAGACAGACACACAAACTCATCCTTTTATTATTATAAATAATGCTTTCCACTAAAATTATTGTTTGAATTTGCAATTCTAAAACCTTGTATTCAACATTTATTGTATCAATACTGCTATATTTATTTCATTATTACTACAATTGTATTATTATTGTATTATATTATTATATTGTATTACATTATTATTGTATTGTATTATTTATGCGTTGTATTATTACTGCAATGTTATTCTGTCAATTAATAATATATTTTTGTTATTGTTTTAGGCATTTCCCACTCTGATGAGTTTCCTTCATGTTTAGCAATTCAACTACGTGGATCCAATGTTATGCGATGGATTGCTAGAAATTGCAATCATCCGGGTAGATTTATTTGCCAAAAGCCCTCGATCGGTAAAACATTTTTTAAACCATTTGATTCAGCCATAGTTTTTAAGGTCGTCCTACCTATATCAATATGCAAAACCTTACCCATTTCTTAAGTGATATTTCAGAAATCTGATATTTTAATATATGTTACTGCATTGTTTCAGCATTAAAAGTAAAAATAAAAAATTTAATTATTTTTTGATTTAAGGAGCATATCTTCTCATCCGAATTTTTTACTCGGTCCTCGCTAAACTGTTCTAACGTAAAGTGCTCGACTTTGTGAGCAGGTCATTGTGCTACTAAAGCGGAGGAGTCATCCACTCTGCAGAGGATCAAAAATGTGATGGCATGTCTTTGGATCATCCTCATGGATGTTTCCCAGACCGTTGCCAATAGCTCATTGTGATTCGATCCCCGCCGGCCCAAGACTGCCAGAGTAGTAAATGGTGACTGATGCACATTAAATCTGTCGGGGTCAAAAAGTCAACCAAGTTCCCATAACAAAGCAATACCTCTGGAAGTACTGATCCAGGTTATCCCTTGTCTTCTGAATTGGGATCAAAATTACAAGGATAAAGAGTCGAACCTAAGTAGTCGTAAGCCCAGAATTGGGTCGGCTCTTCAACGACGGTAAAATAGCTCATTGTGCAGCTCTAGTGTGACGTAAATAAAATACCTACCTACCTACCGAATTATTTATAATGTCGTTAAAATATATTTCTTTCCTTTTTAAAATTTTCTATAATCTTTAAAAAATTAATTTTTTAGCAAAAACAGTACACTTTGTTAAATTTGGTATTGGTTGCTGCAAATTATTTTAATTCATCAGTTCACATAAAATATAGTTTTAGAAATAGCTAAAAAAAATGGATTTTTAGAAAAAATTTCTCTATCTAGCTTACTTTTATCAAAATTATTCCATCTTGCTTACCAATCTGTTAGCATTAGTGATGGTTTAACTTGTGGTTTGGTTATCTTTAAAGTCAACCAGTGTTGATGCTTTACTGCGATGTCTGTGGCAGACTATCGCGTGATTTACCCTATTAAGTTCAATTTTCAGAAAATTTACATTTAATTGTCCTCTTATAATCTTTTCGGATGCAGAATTTACCGTTTCAAGTGTAGACCTGCAAATTACTCAAGATTTTACAGTGTGTGAGTGCCAGATACTAAGGTTTGCTAATAGGGTTAAGTTCTCTGCTTGGAACATTGTTCTCTTGTTATTAAATCTGACTTTCCATGCTTCAACTATTCCTTTGTCCAGGTATTTCAAGGAAGTTGCTCTGACCAGGTGATTAGTTTTTGAGCCATCTGAGACATAGAATATTCCTTTATATTCAGTTTTATTTCCAATTACATTTTCTTTAAACAATTCAACAACTCGTCAA
Source organism: Parasteatoda tepidariorum (assembly GCF_043381705.1). Lineage (NCBI taxonomy): Eukaryota > Metazoa > Arthropoda > Arachnida > Araneae > Theridiidae > Parasteatoda > Parasteatoda tepidariorum. The sequence goes on from NC_092214.1 coordinate 9,878,928, forward strand.
CAATTTCATTAAATTGTCTGCTCATTTCGTACTCTTCCATTAGAGCTTTGCCAAACAGTTTAAGTCAACCTCCTTTAATTAACATTTGGTTTTTAATATTAAGTATTCATTTTGATGTAGATCGAGAATCACCCCAACAGGAAATAGAGTAACTTCACTCGCAGAATAAAAATTTAAAAAGGGAAAAAAATGTCACGCTGAACCTTCAACTGATATATGCATCATATGACTTGGAATATACGATGTTGTATACCAGTTTACTAATCCCGAGAGTATTCCAGATTTTAATGATGGTAACCTTAAGTATTGCCACAGACTGAAATTATCTGATATTGCCATATACAGCTTTATTGAGGATATCCCTCACCTTGGGAATCGAGACGAGGCAGGCCATTCCATGATCTACCCCCTATTATACAGAACCCATTTTCGAGAATATTTTGCAAAGAGAATGGAAGCTTTGTCCCGCTGTAAAATCCAACTCTTTCCAGGAATGGCAGTAACTGGAATTCTGGCATTTTTTGGAAATCGGTAATTTTTCAGCCGGAGAAAACCAGGTTAATCCTTTTTCTTGCCCTCATACAATGCCCCTAGACTATCTTGGTCATCCAAATTTTTTATCCCTCTTATGCTTATGGATAACTTTCAACACGGGATACAGTTTCATTCTCTAATATCGCAAGTTGCTTGTTTTACGTATATGTGGGAAGTACATGAGAGTAGATCAGCAAATATTCTCCAACAGACAACAAAGTTGAGACTTATAAACGGGCAGGGAAAGCTTTGACTAAATTGATTAACTTCTTACCTGGCTTTTTTTCTGGCCAAAGGAAGTTACTGCCGCTGCAGTGAGATTTGGCAACCAAGTTGGATTTTCCAGTAAGTCAACATCTCTATTCACATTGCAAAATCTTCATGGAAATAGGTTTTGGATAAAAAAAGAAAAACATGTAATTGTATGGTATAGCTTTCCCTTGATCTCAATCTCCACGAAAACGTGAAGATGTATCCTCAATAGGACTGTATTTTCCAATAGTAGGTAATTTAAGTTTACGGAACTGAAAGCTATCATAGATTAAACATCATATAATTCAAAACATTTATAAATATGGTAGATAGATTGGCTATTAACAGTAGTAGTTTTATTTCAGTGCGATTCCTTTATTCTCGCTTTTTAAATATTCGATTTCTTTTTCTTTGTCCAAGTGGGATACGAAGTGAATCACTTGTCGTAAATATGTATTTGTATATATACTCTAAGAAAAACTGGTTCAACGTTGAACAATACTATCGGTATCTTAGAACATGGTGTAGCACAAATTTTCTTTGACCTTAATAAGAAGTAAAATCAAATAATGTTTCCGTCAAAGTGGAGCCATATTATCATGTAATCAGGTTTTAAAAGTACGATAATATAGTTCATCAGATAATAATGAATATTGAAAACTTTTAAGCAGTAAATAAGCCATGTTTTTCAACCGAACTCTGATTAACTAATTTAAAAACATATGAGTAACATTTGCTATTTTTTTTATATAATAACAAAACTGCAATTCATTTTTGAAGCTGTCTTAAAGGTCCTAACTTTATGCTTTGGTTCATATAAAAAGTTAATTGAAGAGCTTAGTGAAAGAAAAATCTAAGGGATATTTTAGAAGAAAAATTTTAAGTTCTGGATATCTTGTTTTAGTCCTATTTATCAATGCAACATTATCTTAATATGCCAAAATCTATAAAATTCGTAAAATGAAAGTGTTTACAAAGCTTCCAATTTGCTCTTCATTAAAGAAAAAGCTTGAGAAAAGAAACTTCGTATGAACACTGTATGAACATTGAACATCCATATTAATTATGGAAATCTAATTTTTCATTCATTTTTAGTTTTACCTGATGGATTGAACAAAAGTGTAAGTGAAACGAGAGGCAATTTAACATCTGTTAATTATCCATCGAATTACCTCAACAATTTGAATTACATTGTCGAAATCATTGGTCCACCAAATTCCCGTGTTGTGCTAACTTTCCACCACTTTGATCTTGAATGGCAAGAAGATTGCCTGTACGACTATCTTATTCTAAAAACTGACTTAAATGAAGAAGGGAACCGAGTATGTGGAGAACAACTAGAAAAGAAGTAAGTTCTTTCATATGAAACAAAGTTTAAGTTAAAATAAAGTTTTAAATGCCAATTTTATTGGAGAATCTTTAACAAATAAATAACCAAAATATGATTAAATAACGCATTGTTTGATTTCAGAAAAAAAAACTCTATTCATTGGTAGTCCGTAAAATTACCAATGATTTACAACTCAATTTAAGCAAAATGAAGAGGGGTCAATTTCCAGCATTTTGTTTCGGCAAGCACTGTGTTCGTTGTTAATTCTCGAGAGCGCTTCAGACTCCTCTTCCAAAGAAGTTTTTTGTGTAAAGAAACTTTAGGCCATATTAATGAAAATGGGAAGAAAAATTTTCCCGAATGGATCCCTAGTCATGTTGGAGTTCATGACAACAGGAGGCGAATTAACTTGCAAAGTCACCCTTATATTTGTTACATGTGCTAACTTTGCCACATGTGCATGTGCTAACTAAAGATTTTCCTTTAGTCTAGAAAAACTCTGGATCTGAGATCAAAACTGAATTTAAGGTCATCTGGAAACTCCAAAATAATGATATTGTTGTCCGGAAAAGTTGGTAGTGTCTTTTAAAAGATAAAAACAGGATTTACCATGGAAAGATCCTGTTGTCTTACACGATTACCTCCAGTAGCTTCTCAATAGAATAAGTCTTCGGAACTGCTTCAAAATGCGTGATTATTAAAAAGGCTCGATAGCTCGTTTAAGAAAATGGACAGAACTCAAAATGCATATTTAAGAAAATGGACATAGCTATTTAAAAAAAATGGATTTTGATTCCGTTTCCGAACTTCTATTATGAAAATTGTTTTTGAGGAATAAACTAATGAATCCGAATTCGTAATGTGTTACGTTCATTTGCCTAGATCATATAGTACATTTTTTTTAAAAAATTTGTCTTTTTTGAAAGGATATTAAAAGTCAACAGTTCTTTTTAGAAAATTATCACAGATCCTATGAATATATAATATATAATAGATATTAGATTGACGTTGCACGTATTTATATTTTTATATTACCTCTTTATCGTTCAGTGTACTTACTGAATACGCTATTAAAAATACATCTGTAATGTACCTGACCCCGAAGTCTGAGACTCTGCCCCCCTTAATGATTATGCTTAGTGTTAAAAAAATAAGGAAAATAAAGTGCGAAATTCCTCGTTTAGTTGCTTAATTTGAGTTGAACATTGATAAGGCGAATTTTTTCTTTGTCCATTTTCTTAAAAAACACATTTCGAGCTGTGTCCAAGATTAAAACTCACGGACGAATTTAAAAAATTTCTCTCTCATGTCCTATGTAAGGGGATAATTCTATGAAAAGGCGTTATTCCGAAGTTTAAAAAATTATTCCGAAAGTAGTTAATTTATTTTCACTGAATTTAAAAACATCAAATCTTTATCAAATTCCACTGCTGAACAGATAAAAAAAATATAAAACAATATTTCTTGCGGCATGTCAGATTTCCAACTGAAATATTTGCATGGGCGTTTGTTAATTTATTTTGTCATCTGACTAATCGACATTGTTGCTTCAAATGGTGGTTATTTTGACAACAAGGTTTTATAACTTTTTTCTATTATCATTGACATATGCTGAAGAATTTTTAAACTAATTTCGAAACTTCGTGAAAAGAAATTCTCCAGTTTTAATCGGACTAAAAAGCAAGCCAAATATTTCTATCTTCATCAGCTTTTGTTGAATTGCTTTTGAGAATCACTATTTTAAATAAACAAGTTCTAAAAATGAATTTTTGAAATTAAAAAAAATCATTTTTTTAATATTTTATAATTATTTTTAATATATATGCTTTTTAAGGCTGTAGATTTAGGTATTTCGTTATAATCTTGATTAGTGATATCGAAGAATTTACTTTTGGACAATGGTTGGTTGGTGTCGTATCCTCTATAGAATCATATTTCATGGTGTGCTTGAATAGTTTTTGTTATTTCTATGGCATTAAAAGAATACAAATCCTCTTCTGTGGGGTAGTTTAAGAGGTCTGCCTGCAGCGACTGCAGGGCAGTTAAAAACATGATATGGTGTCAGTTCCACATTAAGACAGTTGCCACAGTTTTGATATTTTCTAGTCTTATCTGTAGAAATTTTCATGTTTTTATGATGTTTTGTTCTTAGTCTGATGAGAGTAGTGGCTGTCTTCCTATCGATGTCAAGATTAGTTATTTGATCGTGGGCTTTGATTTTTAAAGGGGTGAATAGTCTTGACTTTGCATAAGCATTTGCATCTGCCAACGTGGTTGGGATTGAGTTTTGATTTAGATCTCTGGCATTTTTAGCCAAGGAATCAGCTATTTCATTAAACTCTAGGTTCACATGGGCGGGAATCCACTGCAAGAAGCAATTTTTCCGGAGGCGCTGAAGTTGTCCAAGTTGTTCTATGATATTCAGGACAAGGCTTGAGGTACCTTTGCTGAGGGCCTGTAAGGCAGACCTGCAGTCGCTGAAGATGGTGATACCACTAAGCTGCTCCGAAGGTTCAAGATTGATGTACGTTTCGATAGCCGTAGAAATGGCTATCAATTCTGCTGTAAAATTAGATGCGATTTTTCCAGCACCAGTTGCGAATTCTCGTCTTTGATCATCAGGAAGGAGCAGTACCACTCCCGCACCTCCGTTGGTGAAGGTGGAGTCAGAAGATCCATCAGTAAAAGCCCTGACATGCTTTTGGACAATGATTTCCTTCATTATTTTATAAGTTCACTATTATATTCGGCAGAACTTTTTTTAAGTTATCTAAATTAACAGAAACTCATAATTGAAAGAAATTCAAAACTCAGTTAATCTAAAGTTACTTATAAAAAATCAAATTGATAAAAAAAAAACTAAATCTTTTCAAAGCTTTTTTAAGAAATTGTTCAAAATACTAGTTAAGTAAAGTATATTTCGATCAACAAATCAGCTTATTAAGAAGAATTTTTTAGTTTATTTATTTAAAGAATATTAAAGAATACAATTTTTTGTCACTTCTTTCCTAGCAAAATTTGCGTTCCATCATTGGAATCAAATAAATATCTATGGCAAGTATGAACATAAATACTATGTCATAGTGAAAATGTAAATGCTATCACTATGACATAGTATTTATGTACTTACTTGCCATATTTTAACATTAACCAATATGAAAACAATAACTTTGACTTTATTGCCCCTTCATGTGATAATCAAAATCTATTTTAGGGAATTCATGTCACCCACAAATAAAGTCTATTTAAACTTTCATTCTGATTCCTCGATTACAACATCTGGTTATGCAGCTTCTTGGGAAATAGTTGATGTTTCTGCCTGTTTGAATCGGAGGCTACTAGTTTTAGAAAAAACTTATATCAGCAGTTTAAGATATCCACGAACATATCTGGGAGGTCATGAATGTAGACTTACCCTCATTGCACCTGATCCAACGAAGCGACTTCTGTTAACTATAGTAGACTTAGAGATGAGAATTCAAGACAAACTAGAGGTATTGTGAAATCTTCATTGCACTTGTGTGTCATTAAAAATGGTGGCAGCTACTTTATACAAAAAATGTAATTAAGCATGGTGCAGTTAAACACCGAATACTTTCCTTTACTCTTCATTTGATGTAAAGTAGTTGCCATTATTTTTGGGGCTCAGAAACACTAAAATTTATCGATGCACATGAGAATCAGTAAAGTTATTTTTACGATGAAGTAAGAATCATTAATTTGAGATATATTTACTCACTAATTCTTCAAATAAGATTAGTTTACAGTTTAGTAATTAGTACAATAATTTATTAAGATAGTTATTATTTTGGCTTTTTAAGCTTAAGATAGTATTGTTTCGTTTCATTTGTTAATTTAGTACTTTAATATTTACGAAAAACTGAAGGAAAATAATAATGATAAGCTTCAAATAATTTCGAAAAGAAGTTCGAATGATACAAATAAGACGGTAAAGAGGTTAGTGCTCTCAATTGAAGAAGCTGATGATGACTAGAAAACTTATCATTCATACAGTTTTCATTCCATGCTTCTTTTCCTAACTGAGTTTTTATTGATCGATAAGCAGCTCTAGGCTTCATGCTTTTGACAAAATTCTTATCCTCAAAAAAGAGAAAATAGTAATTTTTTCAATGTGAGGAAATCTTAGCTCTTAGAATCGCTCAGGAAACGAAATTGACGAAAATTTCATGAATTTTGAAGGAAAAAAAATTTCAAAATTTTCGCCTCTTTTTTTTGTCTATTGTTTAAATAGATCGAAATAACTCATAAAAATTGTTGTCATAACGACGCAAAAAATGTGTACTGATATTTAATAAGCAAATAACTTAGAAGTAAACTCATAATTTGCAATATTTCTTTGACAGATAGGCTTAGATGAAACGAAGAGAGTCCATCTAAGTGGAGATGATCTATTACCTGGAACTCAATTAATGACTTATGGAAATGAAGCTCGTCTTGTTTTTCATACTCTTCAAACACCTACAATCACAAGTATCACTTACAGAGGATATAATATCACAGTTGAAAGTTGTAAGTTCAATTATTATAATATGCTCGTCATAAAATTATTCACATTGGAGGATCCATTATAATTAAGAGTTCTCCTCTTCACTTCCTCCCCTCTAAAACGAACGATTGTATTTTCCTATGACTTCTAATCTGAAAAATTACTTTGAAAATTAAAGCGTTTTTTTTTTTTGTTTATTACATTTAGATTGCTAGAATATGTCAAACAATAAAATAAAGCTACTGTTTGCTTAAGATTTAATTTTAATTTTAAACATCTAAAAACAATTTTTTTAAAAAATGTTTTTTGGATATGTTGACTCAGTTAACAGTATGAATGTCCAAAATTCGGCCCTTATCGTTAGAAAAAGAATTTTGTAAGATATTTGTAAATAATTTTTGCAGTAATTGATGCTAATTCCTATCACTAGTCAGTATTATTAGAGAGTATCGTAGGACGAGAAAACCGTATCAATAGAGCAAAAGTTACAACTTAATTCCGGATCTAAAATTGTCCTTAAAAATAGCGAAAAAAGTTCTAAAAGTACCAAAAATGTCCTTACAATAAAAACAAACTCCCCTGTTATTAAATGCACGTTTAAATTTGAAAGTTTTCTTTTATGAAATTTTATCTAATGAATAATATTACAACATGTATAATAAAATGAACAAAGGTATAATTTTCATTAAACTTTGAAATTAATGTTAACTCTACAGGAAATTTTGAGAGTTTCTGTGAAAAAAGTAACAGAAATTTCTGTTTAATTTGACAAAATTATGCATAAAATTGCATGCAATGTAGTCAAGGCCGAACTCAAAGAGAGACAATTGTCTTGAGACTTAGGATTGCTGAAGGTCGGATCAAAATTCCCTACAAAAATATAGTACTTATTAATCCTTTTTTTTTTTCGAAAAAAAAAGAAGAAAATTGCAAAAAATATCTTTAAATCTGTACAAAATGCCGGTCTTACCCCAAGAGCAGAGGTTATCGGTACAAAACACAGATTCCTTATTGTTTGTTAGGGTATGAATCTTAAGTAAATGTATAATAAGATGAACAAACTTTTATAACTCTAATGACCACTAAATAAGGATAAGTTAAAAACAAGAGGACAGAGTTAATCTAGTAAAACAAAGTGGAGCCGTGAATTAATGAACCACAAGACGCTAATATAGGGAGTCTTTCTTTGATAGTAAAGTGATAATTCAGAGATTGTCCACTATTTTCCACACAATCCAGTCCTACCTCCACAATATAAATCAGTTAAATGTCAATGTAGGTAACAAAATCATTGCAATCAGTCAATATCCTCTTCTAAGAATAAATTAAAGAATGAATCATGATCAATGCTTTCCGTAAAGAAATTGTTCTGGCCTGTTATAATTGTAAAATTATCCCTTTATAACATATATGGACATTAAGGTAACACAAAAGATCGTAGTAGGTATGATCGTAGTAGGATTTTACTTCGTTTTTTTTTCTCAACATGATTAAATAAACAGCATCTTCTTCCACCCTGCCTAATCTCCTGTGTGCAAGAACTCTAGACGCTCTCCCTCTTTATATATATATATATATATATATATATATATACACATTGTATGTTCCATTTGGACTATGTAAAGTTTGTATTTAACAAAAAAAAACTATAAATTTTTAGTTTTCTCTTTTTTAACAAGCATGAAATGAACGAGAGAGAGAAGTATGTGAATGGAATTTTTAAAAAGTTGGCCTTTGAGACATAAAACTACCAGAATATGGAAAATGTACTGTATTTCTTGCTTTGTGGGAAGTTAACAAAAAAAAACATAGTTCTATAATAAGTGATAAAAATCCGTCAATAAAGTAAAATTTGTTAATTTTTATCATGATACCTCAGTGCAAGACATAATTACCATTATTTGGTTAACTTTACGTTTCTGTTTTTTATTAACCATCAAATATGCGTTAAAATGAACTATAGTTTTGGAAATCAGAGTTTTTGGTAAACTGTTACCATACGAACGATGAATATACTTAATGAATGTTTTAAAAACCGTATATTTTGGTTTTATTAACCAGAATTATGCTTTTTATTACCAGCAATGTCATCCCCATACTGTAGGGTAATTATACCAGAATTCTTTTCTTCGTGC